>NW_017672174.1:48476-135627 GCF_001879085.1 Nicotiana attenuata
ATATATATATATATATATATATATATATATATATATATATATATATATATATATATATATATATATATATATTATCTGTCATAAGACCGATAACCCTATCTTTTGGATATTATTGTTAGCTAAAAATGACTCTTCTTTATTTAATATAATTGGTTAAACCAATATATATTTTGGGTCAAACAGTTTGGCCAAGGACAAGTGACAACCCCATTATCCGTCGAAATATTTTAGTAGAATCAATTCGTACGAGTAAAGAAAAAGATTTGCATGGCAAAAGTAACGAGAATAATATAATATTATATCCTCAACTGTATTTTATAGTAGTCAATTTTTATAATACTGAATGAGTATTCGAGCCTGAACCTGAAATGAGAATTAAAAAACTAAGGTGGTTTCTAGAGAAAAAGGTGGTTTGTTTGAAGTTTTAGGGTCTTTGAGTTTTAAAAAAACTGTTGGTGCTTAATCTTAAAAATGTGCTTGTGAAACTTGGATGTGTAGGTAACTTAGCTTGCTGTTTCCACACATGGATAGCAGAAAATGGTAGAAATATGATACCATAAGGAGTGGTCTTTAACTTTTGGCCTTTGGGGCAGGTCCTCAGACTAATGAGCAAACTTTCGAAGTCAAAAGTCAAAAGTTCTAATCATGAGGTAAAACTTGTTAAAAAAAAAAGGAAAAATACATAAAATGACACCAAACCTTGCAGTCAAATCCATCTTACACACCCGGTAACCACGGAAATATTATTACACACCCAAACCTTTTAAAGTGTGTCTATTACACACCACTTTAGCTAGGCAGCACCCCGCGTGTCCTACATATGAATTAGGCGCGTGAATAGAAAACTTCGTGTGTCTGAAGCTCTTTATAGATGCCACGTGTCCAGCTGTTTTTTTTTTGTTTTTTTAATTTTATCATTTTCCCAATCGTTATCCCTCATCTTCAGGTAACCATTATCCCCATTTCCAAATTCAGGCAAACCTCCATTGTGGGTAATCTCATTTCTATCGGAGTTTGAATCTTGGGTTGTTGAATAAAGTGATATTGGGTGTTGGAAGTTGATTAATTAACTACTTTGGATCGAGTATTGTTACTCACTCAAAATTTCGAATTTGAAGAGTAAAATAAAAAAAAGTACCATTGAAGAAGCCTTAAAAGGTTTGGGTGTGTAATAATATTCACGTGATTACTAGGTGTGTAAGAGAAATTTGACTACATGGTTTGGTGTCATTTTATGTATTTTGCCTTAAAAAAACTTGTTAAACTTGAAGTTTTGCCCATTGGTAAGGAGACTTGACTCAAAAGTCAAAATCTTAATCCCATGGAAAGCTTTCACATTGATTTCATTTGGTCTGAACTTTAACTTGGGCTTAGCCAGGTTAACGAAATGGATCGGCCTAATAAATAAAAGGAATTTTTACCTCCTATAGCAAAGGTTAACACCGTATTTATTTTAAATAAATATCATTTTAAAAAATTATATTCTATAGATACCTTTTAATGTTTATAGCAAAATATCTAATTTTGGTTACTTCCTACCCCTAAGCCACTAAATACGCTATTCAATTACACTATTTTCTTTCTCTCTCTACTTTGATACATGCCGCTGTGGGAGAGACGAATTTAAACCCTAACCCAACCACTACATACGCTACGAGAGTGCTCACAAACAAACCTGCTCAAAATCCATCAAAAACAATTCTTAAACCTATTGAAATAGTTCATGGAGAACCTACTGTTGTGTTTCCTATGGAGGAACTTGGAAAGTTTACTGTTGAAGAAGGCCTACATCAGGCTCTAGTATTAAAATTTTCGTTTGAGAGATTGGAGATGCATGAACTTCGAAAGTTCTTGCCAAACTGCTTGGAACTCAAGGTCGTAGCTTTATTGGGTGGTTAGCGAGAAGGCACATCCTCATCAAGTTTGATTTATATGAAGATTATGTTGCTGCTTCAAAAGCTGTTAATCATATGCTCGTTAGTGGTGATTAACAACTCCTTATTCTGCCACCATTGCTCGACGGCGGATTCGCCGGAAATTAAGGTTTGTTCTTGAACAAAGACGAGGGAGTTTGGAGCTGAGCAACTTGATTTTCTGTTAATATATTTCAATGTATTTTCAACGTATCACGCTGTATTTTCATGTATTTCATTGTATTCATTGTAATTCAATGTATCTCGCTGTATTCCATGTATTTCATTGTATTCACTGTCTTTTTTTTCATTGTATTTCAATGTATCCCGCTGTATTCTATGTATTTCATTGTATTTCACTGTCTCGCTATATGCCATGAATGTATTCATATGTTTTTTTTTAATTAATATAATTTATGTATTCAGATGTATTATATAATTTCTCTGAAGATTGCTATGTTTTTGGGGTATTTTTCAGTTGAGAATTTTTTTTTATAACCGGAAATAATTGAGTTTGTTGAGTTATATTAGGAGTCTATTATATTAATTGATACACTTTCCGTTTAAAAACAGTGTAATCCCCTGTTTCATGCTGTGAATACAGTCGAATACAATAATCTATCCAGCTGTAATCCCATGTTTCACGCCATGAATATAATCAAATACACTCGAATACAACAACTGATTAGCTGGACTTCCCTGATTCACGCCTATTTTTGCTATTGTATTCATGAATACAGTAGCTTAAATACATCTAATACATCTTATAACAACAGAAAACGTATCTACAATCTGTAATATAGCAAATGATATCTATAGATAGCTAATTACAACTAAAAGATAGTGCTTTATGAAAATTTCTCTAAATAAAAATCAGTGCAAGTGCACATATAACCATTTTTAGAAATGCTATTTAGAGATTAATAAGTACTTATTTTGTTCTGAAATTTTAAACTGAAAATCTTAACTTTAGGACAATCAAGACACTTTTATCCCGAAAAATTGAACCGAAAAACTGAAATTCAGGATGCACTGACTAATTCCTAAATAGCAGCCCTTTAGAGTGGCTACCTGGTTTCATTTCTACATAAAAATCCAACCACATTGATAGGAGTCAGCCCGTTACTTTATGGGCTAACAGACACCTAAGATACTGGGCCCATAAGTAGCTAGCTAAACCCAATTCATCAGAGGCCCAGGGCAAAATTCCCAGTGACAGTATCGGTTCCCCTCTATTTCTGCAGTTAAATCCTTCAACTGTACAATTAAAAAAAAGGTTAAATCCTTCAACTGTTGATTAATTTCTGCATGAGCTACACCAGACCAGTTAACTTCAATTGTGTGAATTATAGAGCAAGAAATCTGGCAAAAAACTGAATTTTGCAAGGAGAAAAGAAATCAAATGGCAACTGGTTGGAGGAAGTCGGTGGGTAATGTTAGATCCTTTTTCGGAAACTTAACCGGCGGTTTAAGGGGTGGAAGCAATTTAGCATCTTGGGTTGTTGCCGGTACCTTAGCTTACTTTCTCTGGGTCAAGCCCTCTCAGGAACTCAAGAGACAACAAGAGGTATTTTTTTTTCCAATTCCCCACAAAAAATTCCATTTTTATTACATACTCGTCAATCAATCAACTAACCCTCAATTCCAATCAACTAGCAAGTTTTAGTATTTACAAGTATTTTGTTAAAATTTTGGATTGACAGGAAAAGGCGGCTTTAGCTGCTGCTTCAGATTCTTATCGTTATGTTGAGAAGCGAAAACCAATTCCTGATCCACAGGTACTGTGCCCTTTTGATTTCCATCAACTGGTGTCTGTGTTGAATTGAATATTAGTCTTATCCGTTTCATGAAATTTGGCAGGAAACTGGATTGATATACGGTAACAAGAACAAAGCTAAAAAACCTGAAGAATAGCTTTGGGAGAATTCAATGCCATTCTGTAAGTTAGCTTGCAAAATGCATAGGGAATTGTAATCCCCTGTGGAGTTAGTGAGTTACTGAGTTACTGCTGCTCGTTGGCGTATAGGAGCTTATAGTACTTGTACTTCTGAAGTCATTTTTTATTGGGGCCAAATAATTATCTATACAAATATACCTATACAAGAAAATCATGTAAGCTTTAAGTTTATGTTGATGAATCAATGTAGCTTTCTTTTTCCTGGGTTTCAAGGCGAGGTTCTTGAATAACGTAATGCTGGTTGGTCAACATGGCATCTTATTCCCCTAACTTTGAGCTACATGAACACTTTTGTTAAATGTTCGAAGTTTTATATGTATTGGTTACAAATAGCTTCTGTTCTTATGTTATTTCTATATCAAGTTTCAAGAATCTTGCTATTATGAATTTCCCAATATCAGTTTGCCATAATCAACACTAAATCTAGAGGGAAGGCCAGCTTTAGTTGAATCTGGTGAAGTCAAAGCCCTTTCTCTTCAAGAGTTTTTGTTAGCAAACAAAATGTTTGACGGATAATGTATCGGATATCATGTTATTAAAGTTTAGTTAAATATTTAAGTGTTATTGGAGTAGGACGCGTGGCCAAGATATTTTTTTTGACAATGTGGACGTGTGTCCATTATATTGAACTAGAAATAGAAGTACAGAAAAGACTTTTGCTTTTTCTTATCAGTCTATAAAAAACTTCTACTTCTATCTTACATGTGCTAAAAGAGGTAGACTTTTTATGTGGACACATTATGGAGGATACACCTAATATATTTACCTCTGGTGACTTCTGAGGTATGTCAACCTTAGACCTCAATGTCCTTAGTTTATCTTGATTTTACTCTAGTATCTAGATGTTTAAGTTTTGATTTCATGTCTTGCTGCCGAATCATGGCAAACCATTGGTGAAAACTTCACTTGATGGTTGATTAGAACAGGTTTAGGAAACTATCTCAACTTATTTACTTTAAAGATTTTGATACATCATAGATTCAGCCTTGCATACCTACGTGATTAAACCTTTGTTATGATCTTGATCACTCTTCATTTTGACAAGAAGAAAATTAAAGATAGCCAGTCTTGTGAATTTTGTGATAACTTCTATAGTCTCTAGACTCTAGCTTTATTTTGATTTAAGATTCCCTTTTCCTTCTCTTATCTTTCTCTTAAGGCAATAATTTACAAGTACAATTAAAGCGTAACACAAGTAAGAAGTTATTGAAGTACAATGATCTATTCAAAAATAATGTTTTAGTTATAGGACTTAGATTTTATTATCTGATTTAGATCTTATTCCGTAATTGAATTCGAACGTACCCTATAACTACGCGCACAATCAACATGATTCCTACAAACGCATGTGCGCGCGCCCTTCTTGCAATGAAAAAAGTGCTGGGACGCCCAAACCTACCGTAGACATCTTTCTTATTGGCCATGTGTTCCTTCTCCCCTTTTTCAATGAAATACTTAAAGTTATTTATTTCGGATATTGAGGCGACTAGACATTTTTTCATTGTTAATGTGATAAAAAAAATATTATTCAAGTAGAAAAAAAAGTATTACTCAAGTAGAAATATAGAAGTTACTTTTCTTTAAACTCTATGAAATAATTGTTTCATTAGACTAGAAGCAAAATAAACACTCTGAAGAATCATGACTTTAAAAATGATTTTGACAGATACTACAGACTCTCTTTTAAATCATTTTTAATGAACTATGTAGATTAATTTTCTCTGAAGATATTTATTTATTTGATTTTCTATTAGTCAATCTCTTCTTCTTTTGACAGAAAGCACTTCTAGGTGTAGTTCCACTGGCAAAGACATGCTGAGGATTTTATTAGCCTTTATGATGTATCATTTAACTACTTCTAGTATCAGTACGTGTTAATTGTATTTGGTCTCGATGCCTTTAGAAAAACTTGATATTGCTTTTGGTGACCTGATTGTAGTAACAAATTTCACGAACTAACCACTCAACTAGATCAAGCACAGCCTGTTTCTCCACCTAAAAAAACCCCTATGTGGCCATTCCTTTTGTCAGGAGAAAGTACCTTTCCACTCACTTTCTTCATCCGTACGGTTCCGTGACTCCTCATTCTCCTTCATGTGACCTCAATGACCCCTCCATCATGATCTAACTTCTTTCTTTCTTTCTTCTTTTGCTCCCTGCCGCTGATTTCCGGAACGGAATCTCCATAGGCTATGTTACTGCCATGAATATGTTGCGATTCTCCAGATGAGATTGAAGGCAATCCTCTTTCAGATGTTCACTTTTTTCAGAGAGCTTGGATGGCCTTAAAAGTCAAAAATAAAGGAAAGAAAGGGTCAAAAGAATGACGTGAAACCTATATTCACGTTGTGAAAGGAGTTGCATTAACACAGCTTCGTGCCCAGAATAATATGTATTGAACTTCTCTTCCGGAATTCACAAAAGTTGCGGAGGGTTGACCGTTTTGATGCTGGAAAATTACGTACCCTTTTTGATCCTTCACAATTTTAATGGAGTGCCTACTGGATGGTTCTGTAGGTACCTCATATCTAAGAAATTTCTCTGCCTACATGACTCCTTTCCTTTTCTACCTTGCACTTTACTTTATCAATGTGAATGACTTGAATGCTATACTTAACAAATTGAGCCCCTGGGGCTGTGCTCAGCCATATTCTTGATGTTAAATCCCATCAAGCTTGTTATTCAGTAGTTTCCGTTATTATCTTATAAGATTGGATTTGGTGCATCGGTGTTTCTTTCAACTGGAATTGCATAATCTTATCCGTTGATTCTATTGCATAGAGTAATACTACCTTCATCCAGATAGAATTGCCTAATTCAGTATTGTGGTTAAAATTGACCAACTTTGTCTTAGATTCAGCAGTAATTTATTAGTTTTCTTTTCCAAATTAAAACGAAATAAGTTACATGAAAGATACTGTAACCATATATGTTTGCATTTAAACTATATCAGAATAAGAAGATGAGAAAACCATGGTGGGAAAGAAATGTCTTAGATTCCCCAAGTAAAAGGAATGGAAAGAGTTACAAGTTTCCTTTATATACTGAACGAGCTAGAGTTGCTGAAAAGGAGCTACACATTGTTTATGCCTGCTGAGCCCATTAGATCTGCCATTGAGACTAAATCAAATATGATGATTGACAAAATTGTAGAAACAAAATCAAACTGTCAAAGAGAAATCCAGAAATAGGAAGCTGCGCATGGAGAATATAGGACTGTGTATGACTGCTACCAAATATTTTCTTGACATTATTAGTATGGTTTTTCATATATATATATATATATATATATATATATATATATATATATATATATATACTGGTAAGCTATTATTGTTCTGGGTCCATAAGGAAGCTTTCCTATGAAGTTCAGCTTTTGGTTAGTTGTATGCCATTCTTAACGTAGAGCAGAACTTTACCATCATTGCTAGCATAGAGTTAAAAGCTTTCATGAAGGTGAGAATTTTCTAGGTATCGCAAAAAGCTGATATTGAGTCTTGAAATTTATACTCAAAAGTGAGCAAGAGCCTTTACGCTGTTTTCAACTTTCCTAGTAATGAAAAACTGAATGATTTTCGGAATTACATCTATCACCCTGCTTGCTTCACATACATATCCAGGCTTATAAATGATACAAAGCAACAGATGTATAACTGACAGGCCATCCTTGCTGAACTCTTGTCCTGCACTTTGCTGATATGAACATTCATCTGTGGAAACTGCTCTGCAGTTCTGCAGTAGATCTCTGAGGCCAAAGATAGATGAACGTGCTTATATGTTGTAAATTTGTGGTGGTGAGGCATCGGATTTCTTATCTTTGAGCCAAATCATGCTCTCTGTGTGACAATGTTTCCCAAGTTATGGGTCATAGTTTCCTTTGGACCCTCTCTGAATTCTTTACATATGCTGTTGGATTTTCCTTGTTCTCTTAACCCAATTATCTTTCTTTAGTATTGGGATATTGGGACCTTTTTGATGATATGTGGATTAGTATTTCGTATGATTCATTCTTTGCTAGATTTTGAATTTAATGTTCTATCTGGTCCAGTTTTCCTGTATCGATGAAATTACTTTCCTGGGAACTATAATGTAACCTGCTGTAAAGGGAGACACGAACTTGTTGTTTATGGAGATTGGAATCTTGCCTTTCTCTTAAAGTTTTATTTTATATTTCGTCTCTCATTGCTTGAGCTTAATACTGCTTCTGGATTAGTGTTTAGATTGGGAAATATCAGGGTAATAGATGCCTTACCTTTTCAGCATAATACATTTTCGTGGTTTCTTCTGTTAATATTTCCATATGTAGTGCCTTCTATGTAAAAATCAATCTCCAGAATATCCTACTCGACCTCTTCACCTTCGTCCCAAACACCCCAAAATAGACCCCAGAAGAAGAGAAAAGAAGAAGGAATAAAGGAACTCATCTCTCAGGTATGCCAGGATCGGAGAGCGTTGTACGAATATAATTCCAGTAATATTCCTGTCACAGATTTTGCTCATGTGTCACATAGGGTGTAAAGTAGTAGACAGACGAGAAGATGAGATGGATGAATATCGTTTAAGATGGTTTAGTTATGTTTTTCTATAAACAGTCAAACTCGTTAAATGATGCATACTGTAGAGAAGATAAGGAATCATAGATTTAAATAAGGATTGATTTGGTTCGTCAAGAATATATTATAGTAGCGTAGATGATATCTGCTCCCCCCTTTTTGTTAAAATGATTTTATTTTATTTTAATTATAGCTAGCATGTAATATCCACCACGTTTCTAGTTACCAGCTACGGAGCATATACGCAGTATATAATTTGAGGAGGTGCATTTTCTATTTTTAAGGTATAAATGGCTTCATTATTTTTTAAAAAGGGTGTAAATCCTTGATTACTGTAGTGTAATTTTCTTTGATTAAACTTTCGATTTTTAATTTTTAAATGTTTTCTTGGAGCGAAGTGTAAAGCTACATCGTTGATCTAGTGAAATAAATATATTTAAAATATTTATAAATATTTTTTATGAACTCAATAGCTAAAATGACATATGAATCTAATAACAAGTTTAGAATTCATAAACTTTGACATGTTTCAGTTTATTTGTACAGAGTGGAAGCTGGTTATATTATGGTTGTGGAAATCTTTAATTCATATTGCAATATTATAGTTGGCGAAAGGTAATATTATAGTTGGGGAAAGGTGGAAGGTACACTTCTCATTAGTGACATTAGTTTATAGTTGTAGGAATATATGTACATTTCTTACAAGTGAAACAAAACTTAAGTGACAAATAGTACATTTCGTGATTGGTTTGGAACTCAAAGTATCAGTCAGTTCTTTTAAAAATACGGGGGCACTACATGCTTCTCTATCCACCTAATCAGATCGTATTCTTTAACTTTTATTTAAAATAACTAAAGTGGATGCCATAAGCGATGGCGATATTATTCATTAGTACTTATAAATCTTTAGTAAAAGATTACCTCTCTTTCTATGCATTAATAAAATGTACTTATAGCTTCTAGCTTATTCTTTTGTCGTTATCCCTTGTTCTAAACAAAACTTAAACCGTACATTTGCCTGAGGAGCACTTTCATAATATTTTATCACTTCAACTTCAAATATTTTTCTCACTTCCAACTCAAGTGGAATTCAGAATGCATCGAGGCCTTAAGAGAACTAAAGGCATACTTGTCTTCGCCAGAAGCGGATCCAGGATTTAAATCTTATGGGTTCAATTTTAAGGTTTCTAACATTGAACCCATTATATATTTAAAGTTATGGGTTCATATCTACTATTTTTGCAATTTTAATAAATTTTTACATACAAATTTTTACTCCTCGTCGAAAGTTATGGGTTCAGTTGAACCCGTAATTATTACACTACATCCGCCTCTGATCCTCGCCCCCGCTTCTCGCCAAAGCAGAACCCGGCGAACGCCTCCTGATATACTTGGCCCTGTCAGAGGTCGCAGTAAGTGCAGTACTGGTCCGTGAAAACAAAGGTACGCAATCTCCAATCTATTACATTAGCAAAACCCTGGTCGACGCCGAAACAAGGTACCCCCACCTCGAAAAATTGGCCTTGGCATTGGTCATAGCTTCACGAAAGCTTAGACCATATTTTCAATGCCACCCCATATCGGTGGTGACGACCTTCCTCCTAAGGAGTATCATACATAAACCTGAACTGCCGGGGAGATTGGCCAAGTGGGCTATGGATTTGAGCGAACACAATATAACATATCAGCCACAAACAACGATAAAATCGCAGGTACTCGACGACTTTGTCGCCGATTTCAGTGCCAAAAAATGCCCGAGGTCGAGCAGGAAACTTCTCGTACCTCTCCCAAGTTACCCGACCTATGGGTCCTATACACCGATGGAGCTTCCAACGCGTCAGGATCGAGACTGGGACTCGAACTCGAGGTTCCAACAGGCGAAGTATCCGCCAATCCATACGGTGCCCCGATATGACTAACAATGAGGCCGAGTACGAGGCCGTAATTGCAGGACTAAAGCTAGCTCTCAAATACGGAGCACGACGAGTCGTCCTCAGATGCGACTCACAACTCGTTGTCAACCAAGTCACAGGGACTTTCCAAATCAAAGAGCAGAGGCTACAAAAGTACCAGGCAAAAATTCATAAACTACTACCAGAATTCGACGAATGTCGACTCGACCAGATACCTCGAGCACAAAACATCGAGGCAGATGGCCTCGCCAAGTTAGCAGCAGCCACCAAGAACATTACAAAAGAAAAGGTGGTTACCCTCCTCCACTCGTCAATAGACCAACTTGAGGTACACTCAGTAAATTTGACTTGGGACTGGCGCAACCGTATTATAACATATTTGCAGGAGGGAGTACTCCCATCAGACAAAAAGGAAGCCAAAAAGCTTCGAATGCAGGTAGCAAGGTACAACATCGTAAACCACAACCTGTACAAAAGAACGTTTGGAGGCCCCTTGGCGAAATGCCTAGGACTGAACCAAACAAGACGCGTCCTCGAGGAAGTACACGAAGGTCACTGCGGTGCCCATACCGGTAACCGAGCCCTCGTCAGATGCCTCATACGAGCAGGTTATTACTGGCCCACAATGAAGAAGGAAGCCGCCGACTACGTCAAGTAATGCGAGCAGTGCCTGAAATACGCTACTATGATACACCAAGCGGGCGAGCACCTCTACTCGGTCACATCGCCATGGCCGTTCATCAAATTGGGAATGGACATTATCGGACCCCTTCCAACAAGACGAGGTAGTATACGATTTCTTTTGGTTTTAACTGACTATTTTTCCAAGTGGGTAGAAGCAGGTGCATTCACCCAAATACGCGAACAAGAAGTTATCACATTTATATGGAGAAACATCATATGCCGCTTCGCATCCCCAAAGAAATCAGCTGTGACAACAGACCCCAATTCACCAGAAAAAAGACCGCCGAATTCTTCAAGAAATGGCACATCAAGCGAATACTCTCCACGCCATATCACCCTGCCGGCAACGGCCATGCCGAATTCTCCAACAAAACAATACTGAACATCTTGAAGAAAAAGCTTGAGGACACCAAGGGACTATGGGGAATCGCCACCAGAAGTGCTGTAGGCATACCGTACCACGCCAAAAACAAACACAGGGGAAACGCCATATTCACTAGTCTATGGGATTGACGCAGTGATACCAGTCGAGGTCGGGGAACTAAGTTTGAGATACTCCAATTATAGAGGACCAAGCAACGAAGAGAACAAAAGGCAAGACCTCGACGAAGCAGAGGAGCGAAGAGACATGGCTTACGTAAGAATGATAGCCCAAAAATAGCAAGCAGAACGATATTACAACAAAAAGGCCAAAGTACGACCACTCAAAGTCGGGGACTATGTACTCAAAGCCAAAACACAGGCAAGCAAAGACCCAAGAGAAGGTAAACTAGGAACCAATTGGGACGGGCCATACAAAATCACGACAGCAGCAAACAAAGGATCATTCCAACTAGAAACAATTGAGGGAAAGCTACTACACAACAATTGGAACATCGCCCACCTTAAATACTTCAACTTGTGAGAACGGACGCCCTCCAAGTCGTACTCTTTTTCTCTCACCGGGTTTTGTCCCAATTGGGCTTTATTGGGGAGGTTTTTAATGAGGCGACGAAGGGGACGTCTCAAAGATCAAGTATAATTCATTGCCCCGCCTATCAACTACTTCTCTAGGCTGAATGATGAAGGGACTAGGTAGACTGGAACTTCTCCAATGTATGTATGGAACAAATAGAAACATGTAATATTCTCCAATGAATGAAATAAACAAAGCAGCATCTTTGCACAACTCCACCAAGTCATTTTAAATTTTACATTCGACCCGCTCGAATTACTTTACATTTGACCTCGCTCGAATTACTTTACATTCGAACTCGCTCGAATTACTTTACATTCGACCTCGCTCGAATTACTTTTCATTCGACCCGCTCGAATTACTTTTCATTCGACCCGCTCGAATTACTTTACATTCGACCTGCTCGAGTTACTTTACATTAGACTCACTCGAATTACTTTACATTCGACCCGCTCGAATTACTTTATATTCGACCGCGCTCGAATTACTTTACATTCGACTCACTCGAATTACTTTACGTTTGACCTCGCTCGAAGTACTTTATATTCGACTCGCTCGAATTATTTGATTTTTTGACCTCATCAAACCTCGATCTCGTTCGACCTAATTAATACTGGGCCTCAAGTCGGTCTATGTTCGACTCAGCCAATATCAACCATATACAAACGACCGAGAAATCAGGGACTTCCCCACAATAAAAAAAATAAAATAAAAGGAAAAGAGAACGGGAATCCAGAAATACATAGCAAAAAGGCAATTGTTCCATTTCAATTATCAAATTACAATACTTTTTACAAAGGGCTCGAGGACGCCCTCACAAAAATAGCAAAGCAAAAAACTAAGTACAAAAGCTTCACGCCACATCATCCCCATCGGCGTACTCATCATCATACCAGGGATCAGAGGCAAGCCTATCCGCGGCGTCGTCTTCCTCATCCCCGCCAGGTGTACCAGGGTCGTAACCACAAGCTTCACGGGCTGCATGTGCCTTGACACGGACGCCCTCAAGCTCCACTTTGGAAACTTTCCCGATAGCCTTCAAAGACTTGTACACGTCAAGTTGAGACTCGGCATGAACCCACATCTCATACAACTCCCACGGCATACCGGGATCGGCAGAAGTATGAGATGTAGACGACTGTGCCTGTCGTCGTGTCTCCTCGTCCCTCAAGATAACGACTCGCTCATTTAACTCGGACAACTCCGTCTCCAAACCCTGGATCCGTTCTTCCAACCTCGCCACCTTTAGCGCCGATGTCTCCACCTCGTTAGCCCGCTCGAACCTGCAAACACGGAGGGCGTCATCTCTGGCTGCTGCTTCAGCCATAGCGGCCATTCTGCCTTTCTCGGCCCGACCCAATTCTTCGATCTTGGTATTCAGCTCATCCCTCAGATCGACAACCCTTGCCTCCCTCTGCCCGAGTTTCAACCGTTAAGGACGCCACCTGCACCTGAAGGTCAGCGTTCTCAGCCATCACCCCCTTACTCACCTCGAGTTCGTCCTCCTTGTCCTTTAGCGCTGCCTCAAGCTCGCTGCACCTACTGATGGCCCTCATAAGCTCATCGTCCCTCTCCCTCAGCTCTTCATCTTTCTTCGTCAGCTCATCGTCTTTTTGTTTGAGACCATCAAAAAGCGACTGAAACTTGCCATCCTGGCTGAGCAAGTCCGCCAGCGTTCGGTGTTTGGTACGGTACTCCTTGTACTTGGAGGTCATCTTCTTAAAAATGGCCGTCCTCCGCTCCTCCCGCCGGTCGTGCTCAATCCCTATAATAAGAGTCTGACATGCAAAATAAAAAAGAGAAGTCAGTGTAAGCATATTACACATACGAAACAAACTTAACCTAACATGGAAAAACACTAACTCGCAGGGCCACGCCAGATATACCCAACGACAGATCCACATCTTTCATCGTCTGTAGCACCGTATTCTCGGAAGCCGCGTACAGAGGAGCAAAGGCCGGCACCGCCCGTTTTGAGTTGGCCAAGAGGTCGTAGTCCACGGGAATGACTACATGCCGATTGACCCTCCTTCTTTATCTCCACACGAGTAGTCCTCTCCATGAAGGTCCGTATCTCCTCAGGGTCGATGTCCGAGCTAGAGTCGTCCTCCTCCGCAGAGATAGCTCTACTTCCCCCGGCCGCCGATGATGAGCCACCTTCTGCAGCCCATGTAAGCTCTCCACGACCATGAACCCCTTCAACCACACGGGGTCTCCTCTCCATGACGACACCCGCCGTAGAAACGGTCTCGACGTCTGGTGTAAGCATAGATTCCTCTTCCAAGCAATAAATCTTTCCAACTCAACGTTAGCGACAATGGCCTTCCCGGTCTCCACCCTTCGTCTTTTCCTCGACGATGTCTCCTCGCATTTAGATCGCTCGTCTACAAGGTGAAAGATAGGCTGAGAAGAGATCTCGTCCCGCACGGCAACAGTTTGAGGCGCGGAGTCCCTCATTGGCAAAACTTGAGTCTGACCTCCTCGAGTAGACTCAGCTAAGGCGAACTGCATTCCAGCCGACGCGATAGCTTGGCGAAATGCAGGCACCGGAGCCTTCGCCTTTTTGGAAACTCGCCGACCTGGCACCAAAAGGAGGTCGCATAAAAAAGCAATAGTAAACGATAATAAGTTGAGAGGTAGAAATAACACTTACTGGACGGGGTCTTGGGCCCAAAACGCTTGTGGAAGGACGCCCAGTTGCGAATTCCCATGGTGTGGGGTAACACGCGAGCCACCCAATCTTCAATATCGAAGACGGGAGAAGGTGCACATCACTCAGCTGAAAACAAGGAAGCCGCGAGTTAGTCAAAAATGAAAGAATGAAAGAAAATAACGAGCATACGACAATATACTTACGATTGTAGTTCCATTGATCGGGAAACCCGGTCGGATTCGCCACTGGGTGCTCGGTCTTGACTAAGAAGTACTTATGCCAGAACCGCCGGTTCGTCTTATTATCCATCCCGGCCACCAACCCTTTGATCCCACGATGCCGCAGGTGTATCAATGTACATCTATAAAATCTGGGCGAGAATAGATGCAGCAGGTGGCGAATGTTGACCTCACAGCCGGCCAACTCTGCGTACTTCGCCAGCATCAGAAAAACTTTGTACAAGTAAGGGGAGAGCTGCGCCGGGCAGACGTTGTAAAATCGGGAAAACTCCTCCGCTAATGGGGGGGAGGGGAGGAAGAGAATAACCAATTAAGAACGGATAAATGTAGAAAGCACAATATCCGGGTCGGTGAACCTGTACTGTGTCGCCCCCGGCCAGAACAATTTTGACGTGAGGAGGAATGCGATATTTAGACCGGAGGTCGGCTATTTGAGGTGGTCCCATCTCAGAAAGCTTCTGAGCAGAAGTGGGAGCAGGTTCCTTTGGGAAGTCATGCTTGACCAAAGGGTTCTTGGGGACTACCTCCTCTACGGTGGGGAATCTTTCCTCCTCTTCAACCATGAATTCCTCACCGCCGGGAGGAAGGGCCAACGATAAAGGAGTGGCATCGGAGACTTCGTCGTGAATATGAGGAGATTTTGACATATTTCCGTAGTGAAATGTATGCAACAAAGTGTGGAGAAGAAGATATCAACTGGGTAAGAAGTCAGGGACTGGAATTGAAGAGGCTGCGAGAAATTGATAGCGGAGATCGGAAAAGAAGATCAAAGAAGAACAATACACATGCAGAATGAGAGATGATGAAAATTTTCGAAAATGAAACCCCCCCATCTATTTATAGGGTTGGGTGACACCAGAATCGAAGCAAAGGACCGTCAATGGCACCAAAATAAAAACGACAGAAGCTCAGGCACTGTATTGGGAAAACGCGTAATGATGACGCACGTGGCCATGGTGTCACACTGCGTTAGCCACGCCAACCGCAGCCCCGCTGACCATGCCGTTTTTTTGATCTTGGCCAATTCGATTCAATCAACACGACTAAATTTCTTCTAAATGGTTGCAGATCGGATCCGCTTATCGAGGACGTCCAAGATCACGACCTCAATAAGTGGAGGGACTAACTGTATTGGTCTAAATTTGGGCGACTTGATAACTGCGAATAAACATGGTCGAGGACAGAGCCGACCACGGCACAATGGCTAGGAGTCGTCTTAAGTGGGATTATTGTCGAGGTCAAGTAAAGGGAGCAAGGAAGCAATGGTAAGATAGATTTAGTAATAGACATAAGGAATATTCCATTGGATATTCTTTATGTTGTACTTTTTAGGGTTTCTTAGGGATATCCTTATAAATAGGAAGAGAGAAAGAACAAAAGGGGATCTTCACTTTTTGATAAGAGCACATTGTAAAGGGTTGACTATAAAAAATATACAAAAAGCTTGTCTTGTTCACTGACTACATTGCTCAACATATGTTGTTCTCTCTTTGTTTACAAGATTCAAAGATTCCTTATCCATCCTGACTTTCTATTATTCCACGTTGCTGTCAGGAAAAAGAATCACCCAAGTCACCGATTTGGGTGATAAATTCCTCTTTATTACTGTTATTGCCGTTATCTACACTTATTGCATGCTTTTATTACTACATTCATTGACAATCACTGAACGTACACTTGATATTTATTGCTCGTGAACACGGTCTCATCCCACTGATCTCCTTTAATCTTAGATCTAGAATTTATTATGTTTAACTAGGATTCACCTTCTATTTTCTCATTAATTAGTTTAACCAAAAGCTTAACTCTTTTTGGTCAAACAAGTAAAATGAATGCAAACCACACAAGTTGAACAATGTTAGCCTTGAAGGTTGGTCACCCTCGAGCAAGAAATTACCTCAATCGATATCAGAACAGAGTAGCAAAGTAATAAGAACTGGAAATAATTTTGGATGCATGTCACAATGTGTATTACAAATGATCAGACCCCCTTTATATAGTAGGGGAGTCCTACTTAGATACAATTCCACAAAAGGTAAGAAATCTCATGATTTGCTAATTATTTGGCCACTCGTTGATACGTGCCGATATTCCTGCCGTAATATCGGACCGGTTACGGATTTTTCAGCCTTCCGTTATTCGGTCTGATAATATTTCCTTGAGCTTGGTCGGAGTCGGGGTCGGTTCCGGAGCTACGGGCTCGATGATCTTGAAGACACATGCTCTAACTCCGTATCTTAGGTTCGATACAATCCGGGGTCGATCTTTAACGACCCATCCTGTTTCAACCCCAATTTGTCTTGCAATAGATGAGCCCGGTTTCAACCGTATACGTAGAGATCAGAAGAACTTTACTCTTGTGGAGATTTAATTCAGTATTGTGAAACTCTCTGAGTTGAACGTAATTGCGAGAAGAAAGAAATGAGGAAGTTTAATAAAAATCTTAGGACAAAAGTGTGTGGAGACTCCAGACGGTTCTGGCAGTTCCCGATTGCCTTAGCTATTATAGATGATGAAGGCCTATTGTGCATTCTGACGACAGGAGCGTAGATACAATATTAGTATTAGTCTCGAAAGAACCAATAGTTTTTGCTTAAATAATATATTTATATTTAAATAAATATGTTTAAAATATTTATAAATATTTTTTATGAACTCAATAGCTAAAATGACCTATGAATCTAATAACGAGTTTAGAATCCATAAACTTTGACATGTTTCAGTTTATTTGTACAGAGTGGAAGCTGGTTATATTATGGTTGTGGAAATCTTTAATTCATATTGCAATATTATAGTTGGCGAAAGGTAATATTATAGTTGGGGAAAGGTGGAAGGTACACTTCTCATTAGTGACATTAGTTTATAGTTGTAGGAATATATGTACATTTCTTACAAGTGAAACAAAACTTAAGTGACAAATAGTTGTTAGAATTATTCATAATACAAAATCAAAAATTTCTTTTTGAAATTTTATTTATAACAAATAGCTATGAGTTTTTTATTTTTCAAATGTCCTATCTATTTTCAAGTGGCCTCTTGCATGAAGCCTTAAAGCCAAGTGTTGAATGGCTTTGACAAATGGCTATGCAAATCTACCATATGTCTTCATGCATGGAAGACAAGATACACTTGTCAATATTGGAGCCAAATATCTTCATGCATGGAAGACAAGATACACTTGTCAATATCGGAGCCAAGTGGACTAACATAATGGGACAAGTGTCAAAAGTCTCTCGATACTTGTCATACATGCAACCTCCTTAATTTCCTATAAATAGGTTATGAATTAGCCATCATAATCACTCAATTCTTAACCAAGAATACATCTAGCTAATCATTCCTTTCTTCCTAGTCTTCTTTGTGAATTATCCGACACATAAAATACCTTCATCTTCTCTTCTTCCTGGGCAACTGTTTTGTGCAAACTCTAAACATCCAGCCACGAGTGCACGTGTTTGGAGGTGCTGTGGAACCTTGGGGAGTGACCGACCTTAACGATTTGCACCCAGTCGGGCCGAAATCACTTTCAAGGCAGTGGCTTGCCACGACACAGTATTTTTGATAAGTTGTAGTCTTCTTTCCTTGTTGTTCTTAGTCAATATTATCTACTGATTTTCCTTACAATTTGAAAGCGATTTTACATATAATATTGACTAATGGCCACCACTTTGAACAAAATACTTCCTGATCTCTCAAAGCTTGAGCCTTTAGATGGAAATAATTATAAGCGTTGGTCCCAGAAACTTTTAATTTTCTTTGAACAATTAGAAGTTGATTATGTTTTGTTTAACGATCCTCCTGCTGATATTGTTGCTAATAGTTCTAATGCTGCTAATATTGATGTTGCTGATGATGCTGCTAAGAAAAAATTTGAAAAGGATAATGAAACAGTAAGAGGGCATCTGCTTAACCATATGACTAACCCTCTCTTTGATTTGTTTATAAAATATAAATCTGCTAAAGTCATATGAGACAGTTTGGAGAAGAAATATGGTGATGATGATGCAGGAAAAAAGAAGTATGTCGTTGGAAAGTGGATCAAGTTTCAGATGGTTGATGATAAGCCAATCATGGAACAGGTTTACGAGTATGAGAACTTAACTGCTGATATTTTGAACGAAGGCATAGAGATGTGTGAGATTCTTCAGGCTAATGTTTTGCTTGAAAAGTTTCCACCTTCCTAGAGTGATTACAGGAATCAACTAAAACACAAGAAGAAAAACTTAACTCTTCAAGAACTAATCAGTCACATGAGGACTGAGGAAGCAAACCGTCTCAAAGATGAGGAGTCTGAACGACTTAAGGATAAGATGAAATCTCTCTCTCTTAATTCTTCTAAAGCTAACCTTGTGGAATCTTCTAGTACTTTTGTGAAAGATAGGTTTAAAGGAAAATAAAAGAAAGGCCAGAAGAAAGGACATGTGAAGAAGCAGAATTACTTCAATAAGCCGGAGGGCCATATTCAAAAGTCCAAAGGACCTTGCTATGTCGCGGCAAAATTGGTCACAAGGCTTTTCAGTGCAACCGAAGACAAGGACAAAGCTCAAAGAATGGAGGAAAAGCTCCAGTCCAAGCCAACCTTACTGAGGGTGGTGATATCATTGCTGCTGTAGTTGTTGAGGCAAACATGGTGGCTAACAAGACTGACTGGATACTCGACACAGGCGCTTCAAGGCATCTTTGCACCAACAAAGAGCTGTTTCACGACTTTGAGGAATCTGCTGATGGCGAGTGTGTCTACATGGGTAACTCCACTACACCTGGAGTAATGGGTAAAGGAAAAATTCTCCTTAAGCTAACTTCTGAAAAAACCTTAGCCTTGAACAATGTTCTGTATGTACCCTCCCTTCGTAGAAACTTAGTTTCTAGTGCGCTTCTCAACAAAGCAGGTCTTAAACTTGTTTTTGAATCTGATAAAGTTATTATTTCTCGTGGGGGAGACTTTGTTGGGAAAGGTTACCTTAGTGGGGGTTTATTTGTACTAAATATCGCTCAAGAGATTACTAATAATGCTAGTACTTTAAAGAGCTGTCTTTTTTCTCTCGGCGCACGTTAGATGAGATAACCTGTGCCACCACCGGAAATGGGAGGAAGAGGGAGGCCAAGGAAAAATTAGACCAAATTGCTAGTAATTGATCGCGGAATCAAGGAAAGTAGCTCAAAAGAACAAGGAAAACAACATGTAAAGGGGAAAATGCAGGAAGAGGAACTGGATCTCGACAGTGATTGTGAGCTAAGTTGGCCAGATTTGAGCTGCAATCGTGTTAATTCAGGTACCCCATTGAATACTGATATTCTAGGGATACCCAGGGCGAATGTATCGCCAGTTGCCATTGGAGATGCAAGCACTAGCAGAGCAAAACCCAATGAAACGGTAACAAACAGTATTGAAAAGGAGCAGGGCAATGGAACAGTGACTGTACGAGCTGAGGCAGGCAAGCAGAACCAGACGAAACCAATCAATTTGGGAAGATCATGGGCTGGATTATTGCATGATAACAAATTAGCTGCAAAAGGAATGGATCTAACATATGTTCCATCGGCGATACAAGAGGGTGAAGTAGTAGTACAGATCCTGGAGGAAGATATAGCTGAGGAAAAGCAGAAATGGAATCGAGCTCTAATAATGTATGTAGTTGGAAACACTCCAACTATAGGTGCTGTTAAACGATTTGTTGCTGCTCAATGGGGAAAAGTCAGGAAACCTAAGGTACTATATCATAGTGATGGTTATTTTACAATTTTGTTGAATAGTGTTGAAGAAAGAGATGAAGTGTTGATGAATGGACCTTATACTATGAACAGTAGACCTGTAATACTAAAAGCTTGGGCTGAGGGTTTTGATTTTAATGAAGAGGTTTTGAAAACTATTCCACTGTGGGTTAAATTCCCAAAACTCCCACTGAACTACTGGAGTAATAAGGCACTTAGCAAAATTGGAATTGGACTAGGGAAGCCTTTGTATGCTGATGCTTGCACAATGTGGCTGATAGAATTTCCTATGCTAGGGTCCTTAAAGAAATGGATATAACTAGAGCTCTACCTGGGACAATTAAGCTGATTGACCCTAATGGCAAAGTGATTGAGCAAATGGTACAGTATGACTGGAAGCCCCAATGCCGTCAAACTTGTTGTCAAATTGGTCACTCATGCCATAACATGAAAGTTCAGAAGCAAGAGGTGGGACAGCAAACATATGGAATACAGAGTCAAGGAAAGATATGGAAAGTTGTAAGAACTTTAGATCCCAAGACTGATAAAATTGATACAAGAGGCAGGTTCCTGGAGCAATTGGAAGAAGATAGTGATGGGATACAAAGCAACAATTCAAAGGAAGAGCAATGGCAATTGGCAAAAGGCAAATCTGCTACAAAGAAAAATGGAGATGGAAGGGATGAGATGGAAGTTAACACTGGCAATGCTTTCACAGCTCTAGTAGATAGTGCACAAAGACTAGTCCAAATGACAAGGGAGCAAGACAAAGAGAGGGAACTGCCTAGGAAAAGAGGCAGATGGGGTAACGCCAATCAAAGAAAGCTATAATGATGAACATCATAGTGTGGAATGTTAGAGGTATGAATAAGGTGTATAAGCAAAAAGAACTAAAAAAATTTATTAGGGAGAACAAGGTAGTGCTTATAGCAGTCCTGGAGAATAGAGTCAAAGAAACAAAGGTAGAAGGTATCATAAAGAAGATATTCAATAACTGGAGATGGATAGCAAATTACTCACAGGCTCCAGGTGGTAGAATATGGATTGCTTGGGATCAAACAAAGGTAGACTTTGAAGGGTATGAAATGCACCAAAAATACATAATAGGGGAAGTCACAGAGAGGCAAAATGGCAATAAATTCAGATTTGGTGCTATTTATGGAATGCATACAATACAAGATAGGAAAAGACTATGGGAAGATATGGAAAAAGCAATAGCTGGTGCTACTGATCCTTGTGTGCTAATGGGAGATTACAACACCATCTTGACTAGTGAAGATAGGGCTCAAGGAACACAAGTACATGAATTTGAAGTAAAAGACTTCAAAGATTTCATCTGGAGAAATGGACTAACTGAATTAAAGACAGTAGGTAGAAAGTATACGTGGACTAATAACCATGTCCACAGTAAAATTGATAGAATTCTTGTTAATGCTGCCTGGATCCAAAAATGGCCTGTAATGGAAGGAAGGGAATTGCAACCTGGGTTCTCAGATCATTGTCCATTAAGTCTACCAATGGACTATGAGCAACAGAATGGTGGGAGACCTTTCAAGTTCTTTAATTGTATGGCACAACATAAAGGATTTGAGGAAACTGTATATAAATGCTGGAGAAACAGAGAAGAAGGAAAAACAATGAACAGAGTAGGGAGGAAACTCAAGATGCTAAAGAGCAAACTGAAGCAGATGAATAGACAAGAATTTAACAATACTATGCAAAATATCCAAGAAGCAAGACTAAAATTGGAGGAGATTCAGAAGCAAATGGATGTACCTGGCTGCAGTACAGAAGGCATAACACAAGAAAAAGAAGCAAGGAAGGAGCTAGCTAAATGGATTGAAATTGAAGAAAGCATCATGAGGCAAAAGTCAAGGATCAAAAGGCTCAACCTGGGAGATGCAAACACAGCATATTTCCATGCTTGTACTAAGAGTAGACAAGCCACTAACCATATAGGTTGTTTGTATAATAATGCAGGTCAGCTACTAAACACAGCTACAGATGTGGAAGATGAGATCCTAAACTTCTACAAAAATCTACTGGGAGCAGCAGCAGTACAATTGCCAGCAGTAAACTCAGAAGTAATGAAGCAGGGGAACAACCTGAATAGACAACAACAATTGAATTTGATAAGGCAAGTCACTGAAGAGGAGGTTAAACAAGCACTCCAGAGTATTGATGACAACAAAGCTCCAGTATGTGATGGATACAATGCTTTTTTCTACAAGAAAACATGGCATATAATAGGCAAGGAGGTGACCCAAGCAGTATTGGAATTCTTTGACAATCCAGAAATGTGTAAGCAAATCAACTGTACTACTATAACTCTGGTCCCAAAAGTGAAAAATCCCAGTAATATCAAAGAGTTTCGACCTATATCATGTTGCACTATTCTATACAAGATCATATCCAAAATCTTAACAAACAGATTGCAGGAAGTCTTGCTAGAGGTGATAGATAATTGCCAAACAGCCTTTGTACCAGGAAGAGTAATCACGGATAATATTATAATGAGCCATGAATTGATAAAAGGATATGGAAGGAAGAATACATCACCCAGATGTATGCTCAAGATAGATATGCAGAAGGCCTATGATTTAGTAGAATGGGTTTATGTGGAGCAAGTAATGAGGCAGCTGGGAATTCCAGAAAAATATGTAACTTGGGTGATGGCATGCATAAGCATAGTATCCTACTCAATCATTGTAAACGGGAAGCCAATCAAACCATTTGAAACAAAGAGAGGGCTAAGGCAAGGAGATCCACTCTCACCACTACTTTTCGTCATAGCAATGGAGTACCTGTGTAGATTACTTAAGCAGCTAGGAAACAACAAAAACTTCAAGTTCCATCCAAGATGTGCTAAACTGAATCTCATCCAATTAGGATTTGCTGATGACCTTCTGTTATTCTGCAAGGGAGAGGAGAAATCTGTTGTGGAAATTCACAATCAGTTTCAAAGATTCTCCAAAGCTTCTGGACTAGTAGCAAACACAAATAAGAGCAATGTATACTTTGGTGGAGTTGACAACAGGGTGCAGCAAAGAATTCTGGAAATACTAGGATATACTAAAGGTGAGCTACCCTTTAGATATCTTGGTGTCCCATTGAGTACAAAGAGACTGTCAATAGTCCAATGTGAGCCCTTGATTGACAAGATGCTGAGTAGAGTGCAATGCTGGACAGCCAAGTTACTATCTTATGCAGGGAGATCAACATTGATCAAAAGCGTATTGGGAACACTTCAAAATTTCTAGGCACAAGTCTTCACACTACCAAAGAAGATTATACAATTCATTGAGACAATATGCAGGAGATTTCTATGGACTGGGAATGCTGAACCAACAAGAAAGGCACTGATTGCTTAGGACAAATTATGTATGCCTAAATCAGCAGGGGGACTAAACTTCATCAACATAGAGATATGGAACAAAGCAACTATTTGTAAATTGCTATGGAATATATGTAAAAAGAAGGAGAAAATGTGGGTGCAATGGGTTCATACGTATTATATAAAAGGGAGCAGTATTTGGGACACAAAGCCTAGAAATGCATCCTGGGTAATACAGAAGATTTTCAAGGCAAAGGAGCTGTACAAAAGACTACAAGGGGACTTCCAAAAGGTGCCATGGAGAGGACTAGTATGCAATAACAAGGGGATGCCTAAATGGATCTTCATCCTAAGGTTGGCAATCCTAGACAGACTAGCTAACAAGGAAAGACTTGCTAGATGGGGTACAATGGATGAAACAGTATGTTCACTATGTCAGTGGAGCAATGAAACAGTTCAACATCTTTTCTTTGAATGTGATATAACATGGGAACTATGGCAGAAACTGTTACAGTGGCAAGGGATCGTGAGAAGGAAAAAACAATGGCATGAAGAAATACAATGGGCAGTGGAGAAAGCAGCAGGAAAGAGTGCTGGAGCTGAGTTATACAGAATCACTTTGGCTACAGCTGTTTATCATGTCTGGCAGGCTAGGAATAAGAGTATATTTCAGAAGAAAAAAGTCAGTGTTATGAGTATAGTGAAAGTGATAGTGCAGGAGGTTCATATACGAGCTCAAAGTTGTAAAAAGTTGGCTACCTACTTAAGTAATTTGAACTGGTACCCAATATAGTATAGCAAGGAATTCAGTTGATTTGGGGGTAGAGTAGTATCCTTACGTTGGGGCTTCATGTCCAACAAAGGAGAATACAGACGTTTAGTCTCTTGGTATATATTGTAAATATTTACTTGGTAATAAAAATATTTAATTACCAAAAAAAAATTAATGCTAGTACTTTCAATTCTGCTTATATTACTGAGTCTATTTATTTGTGGCATGGTAGACTAGGGCATGTTAATATTGCTTCTATTAAAAGACTTAGAAAAATGGAATTAATTCCGGCAGTTAATGTTGATAATTTTTCTAAGTGTCCTGTTTGTGTAGAAGCAAAACATACCAAAAAGCCTTTTAAGAATGTAACTAGTAGAAAAACAGAATTGCTTGAACTAGCACATTCAGACTTAGCAGATTTCAAAAACACTGTTAGTAAAGGTGGAAAGAATACTACATCACCTTTGTAGATGACTTTTCTAGATACACTAAGGTATATCTTCTTAAGTCAAAAGATGAAGCTGAAAGCATGTGTTTTAAATACAAGGCAGAAGTAGAGAATCAATTAGATAGAAAAATCAAGAGACTTAGGTCTGACAGGGGTGGTGAATATAGTACTAATACTCTAAAAGCCTTTTGTGAGGAAAATTGTATTATACATGAGATTAGTGCTCCCTATACTCCCCAACAAAATGGTGTAGCCGAACGGAAAAATAGAACCCTTAAGGAAATGATGAATTCTATGCTTTTGAGTTCGGGTTTATCTGATAATATGTGGGGGGAAGCTGTTTTATCTGCATGCTATGTTCTTAATAAAGTCCCTCATAAGAAGTTAGATAAAACTCCATATGAGTTATGGAAAGGGTTTGCCCCTAACTTAAAATTTTTGAAAGTGTGGGGGTGTTTGGCTAAGGTTGGTCTACCTGATTTTAAATAAGTAACTGTTGGACCCAAGACTTTTAATGCTATTTTCATTGGTTATGCTCAAAATAGTGCTGCATATAGATTTATGTCTTTGAATGATAGTTCTATTTGCGAATCTAGAGATGCAGAATTTTTTGAGCATGTTTTCCCATTGAAAAATAATGTGCCTAGTGATGTGATTAATAATGCTTCTACATTTATGCATGTTAATTCTCATATTGTGCCTTCTTCTAGTGCTACTGCTAATGAGCATGAAAATAACCTTAGAAGAAGCAAGAGGCGTAAAATTGAAGCTAGCTTTGGTCCTGACTTTATTACTACTTTCTTGACTGAAAATATTGATCTTGATGTTTTGAGTGATGAATTAGTATCAATCTATTTAATAGAAGAAGACCCTAAGACATATAGTGAAGCAATGAGGTCAATAGATGCTAGCTTTTGGAAAGAGGCCATTAAAAGTGAATTAGACTCTATAGTTTCTAATCATACTTGGGACTTGTCTGATTTGCCTAAAGGTTGTAAACCCATAAGTAGCAAGTGGGTATTTAAGAAGAAGTTGAGACCTGACGGTACAATTGAGAAATATAAGGCTAGACTTGTTATTAGAGGTTTTAATCAAAAGAAAGACATTGATTACTTTGACACTTATTCTCCTGTGACTAAGATAGCGACTATTAGAACTCTAGTTGCTGTAGCCGCTATTCATAATTTGGTAATACATCAAATGGATGTTAAAACAGCTTTCCTAAATGGTGATTTAGAGGAAGAGATCTATATGTCTCAACTTGAGGGATTTATGATCCAAGGACAGGAGAATAAAGTATGCAAATTGAGAAAGTCTTTGTATGGTCTAAAGAAGGCACCTAAGCAATGGTATGAAAAGTTTAGCACATTAGTGGATAATGGTTTTGTTGTTAATGCATCTGATACTTGTGTTTATTTCAAGATGATAGGATCAGATTGTGTTATTATATGTTTGTATGTGGATGACATGTTAATCTTTGTCCCTAATGTGAATGTTGTTAATGAGACTAAGAATTTTTTGTCTTCTAAATTTGAAATGAAAGACCTTGGAGAAGCAAATGTGATTTTAGGGGTTAAAATCAAAAGAACTTCTAATGGTTTTTCATTGTCTCAGTCTCATTATATTGAGAAAATATTGAAAAGGTTTAATTGTTTTGATGTAGCACCTGTGAGAACTCCTTATGATCCTAGCATACACTTGAAAAAGAATAAGGAATCTAGTATTTCTCAAACTGAGTATGCTAAGATAATTAGTAGTGTAATGTTTCTCATGAATTATACACGACCTGATATTGCTTATGCTGTTAGTAGATTGAGTAGATATACTCACAACCCTAGTAGTGAACACTGGAATGCTCTTCATCGTTTGCTAAGATATTTGAGAGGTACTATGGATTGGTGTTTGCATTTTAATAAATTTCCTGCTGTTTTAGAAGGATTTTGTGATGCAAACTGGGTTACTGACAATGATGAAGTTATCTCCACTAGTGGCTATGTGTTCACTTTGGGTGCAGGTGCTATTTCATGGAAGTCTTCAAAACAGACTTGTATAGCACGTTCTACTATGGAGTCTGAATTCATTGCTCTTGAGTTGGCAGGGCAAGAAGCTGAGTGGTTGAGAAACTTATTGGCAGACGTGCCTTTGTGGGGAAGACAAACTTCACTAGTTTCTCTACATTGTGACTCACAGGCAGCAATTGGAATTGCGAAAAATAGTGTGTACAATGGAAAAAGAAGACATATCCGCATTAGGCATGGTGCGGTAAAACAGTTGTTGAAACATGGTGTTATTTCCTTGGAATATGTAAGATCTGAAAGAAATTTGGCGGATCCTTTAACCAAGGGTTTGGCAAGGAGAGTTATCCTTGAAACGTCAAAGGGGATGGGGCTAAAGCCCATGGATTGAGGAAGTATGGTAGATACCCGTTTGTGGTCAAACGAAGCCATATGAGACCTCAATATGCACTACATTTCTTTTATCCCTATGGCGTGTGGTAGTGCTTTATAAGGTTGAGCTTATTGTGCTCTTAATGATTCCATAGCCTTAAGGTAGTCTATGTGTAGATAGACTTGATGGAATCACCTACGTGAGTGTAAAGGTGCGGTCGCCTTTTATCAAAGACTTGGGATGCCTTTCTAGAGCACTCATGAGACCCAAGGTATGTGCATGACCATAAAAGCACTTTGTTAGTATCGCAGAATTTGCATAAAATTAAGGATATAGTATGTGTTGTGGGGGTTTCAGCTAATGTCCACTCAGTTCAAGAGTACTTCACTTTGTGGATGTTAGTTGTTGCCTCATTTCACTACGTGTCAATTCAAATCGAAAGATATTGACACTTAAGTACATGTTCCTTCTTTTGCCCAGAATTGTTCTATTTTTGTCTTTGCATTAGTGGGCATAATGCAAAATCAAAAATTTCTTTTTGAAATTTCATTTACAACCAATAGCCATGAGTTTTTTATTTTTTAAATGTCCTATCTATTTTCAAGTGGCCTCTTGCATGAAACCTTAAAGCCAAGTGTTGAATGGCTTTGACAAATGGCTATGCAAATCTACCATATATCTTTATGCATGGAAGACAAGATACACTTGTCAATATTGGAGCCAAATGTCTTCATGCATAGAAGACAAGATACACTTGTCAATATCGGAGCCAAGTGGACTAACATAATGGGACAAGTGTCAAAAGTCTCTCGACACTTGTCATACATGCAACCTCCTTAATTTCCTATAAATAGGTTATGAATTAGCCATCATAATCACTCAATTCTCAGCCAAGAATACATCTAGCTAATCATTCCTTTCTTCTTAGTCTTCTTTGTGAATTATCCAACACATAAAATACCTTCATCTTCTCTTCTTCCTGGGCAACTGTTTTGTGCAAATTCTAAACGTCCAGCCACGAGTGCACGTGTTTGGAGGTGCAGTGGAACCTTGGGGAGCGACCGGCCTTAACGATTTGCACCCAGTCGAGCAGAAATCGCTTTCAAGGCAGTGGCTTGCCACGACACAGTATTTTTGATAAGTTGTAGTCTCCTTTCCTTGTTGTTCTTAGTCAATATTATCTACTGATTTTCCTTACAATAGTAAGTTTCAACATTTCGTGATTGGTTTGGAACTCAAAGTATCAGTCAGTTCTTTTAAAAATACGGGCACTACATGCTTCTCTATCCACCTAATCAGATCGTACTCTTTAACTTTTGTTTAAAATAACTAAGTGGATGCCATAAGCGATGGCGATAATATTCATTAGGCCATCTCCAAGGCTGCACCAAATTTTATACTAAATCTAAATTTTGTATTTTTTTGCTCCAATGGAACACCAAATCTTGCACCATTATAGTGCAAGAATAGTGTTGCACCAAATTTGGTGCAACACTATTCATCACACCAAATTTGATTTATTATTATTTTATTCATCCTTTTATTTTTTTGGACTTTTAGTTTATCATATATTGTGTATATAATTAATTTTTATATTAAGATCTTTATAATTTTAATTTTATATCCTATTTTATATATATATATATATATATATATATATATATATATATATATATTAATTTTTGTATATTTATATAAAATTATAAGTTAATTTTATTATTATTATAATTGTATAAAAATAAATATAACCATTATTTAAAAATAAAAAATACAAATATAAGATATTTAATGTTGCTAAAATTGAAAAGTGAAAACTAAAATTTAAAAAAAAAAATTAACAATACATAAAATAAAAATACATTATAATTAAAGTACATCAAAGGAGGATACATTAAAATTGAATTAACATTAAAAAACATAAAACATAAGTTTAGTAATCCCCTATGTCATTTCCAGGTGCACCAAAATTACCAAAATACTGAGAGAACGGGGTAGAAGATTGTTGTGCTTGTGGTTGTTGAAATTGTTGACTTCTTTTATCGATTATTTCGTTTTTGTTCTTGTCGCAAAAATTCACGAAGATTTGGATCGTCAATGGAATTCAAGTTCGTCAATAANAATTTTTGTATATATTATATTTATATAAAATTATAAGTTAATTTTATTATTATTATAATTGTATAAAAAGAAATATAACCATTATTTAAAAATAAAAAATGCAAATGTAAGATATCTAATGTTGCTAAAATTGAAAAGTGAAAACTAAAATTAAAAAAAAAAATTAACAATACAAAAAATAAAAATACATTATAATTAAAGTACATCAAAGGAGGATACATTAAAATTGAAATTACGTTAAAAATATAAAACATGTATTATACTGCACAACATGATAATTGAGGACGAGCGTGATCTTAATGCACCAGTTGAAGATGCACGTGAATGTCCAGCTCCTGCGGTAGAAATAGTAGTAGATGAAGATCACCGATTTGAATAATTTTTAGCTCGACAAAAAAAATTAAGGATAAAGATGCGCATTTCGCACTTCGTAATGCATTAATCGAGCATTTATGGGAGAATAGAGGCGAAAGTTGAATATTTATGTGGTACTTAAATTAAATTTGACTATGATGTAATATTTATTTAATTATCTTTTATCAATGATTTCACTTTTAGTTGATTTATCCTTTAAAAATAATTTTGTAATAAATGATTATATAAGTGGTGAATGTGAATTATATATAATGAATATGGAAAAAAGAAAAAAGATAGTATTTGTTTGAAGGAAATAAAAAATAAAATTTAAATAGAAGATAATAATATAATATAGAGAGAGAAGAAATATTATCTTTTGGTGTAAAAAATGGTGTAATGGTTGGAGTAAATTTGGTTTTACACCATTTTGGTGTGAAATTTGATGTTAGGGTTGGAGATGGTCTTAGTACTTATAAATCTTTAGTAAAAGATTACCTCTCTTTCTATGCATTAATGTACTTATAGCTTCTAGCTTATTCTTTTTTCATTATCCCTTGTTTTAAACAAAACTTAAACCGTACATTTGCCTGAGGAACACTTTCATAAATATTTTATCACTTCAACTTCAAATATTTTTCTCACTTCCAACTCAAATATTACAAACACAAATAAAATACTATTATTTGATAATTTGTGAATATTATATTGTTGGTGAAATTACAAGTAATTACAGTTGAAAATAAGATGAAGAAAAATAAATAAATATTCTTCAGGCTGAGGCGCGGATATCTCGCTCTCTTTAAGGAGATTCAAGCCCACTGCGGTAGCATCTTTACCGGTCCAGCAGTAATACTCTTGACTTGTCCCCTCCACGATACAACAGCCCGACAACGTCGTATGACTCGAACAAACTCTGGACAAGTTATTGAGTAAAAAGCTCCACCAAAATGAACACCTTCCTTCAACAAAAATAATATTCTCTTTTGTAGAGAATAAGTTGGAGACTTAGATTTTCTCCTTCTCATAACTCTCTTTTTCACTACACCAAGTTCACATTTTTTCATACACACTACCATACTTTCCCACACCAAACACAAGGAAGAAACACCACTATTTATAGGTGTAGAATTTCTTCCATAAAATAAATAATAAGATAGTGGGATAATAAAATAGTAGAACATGGGTTGGTGGTTACAAAATTTAATATTTAGTGGGTACTTAGTGGTAGATCATGGCACTAGTGATTTCAAGAGTTACACCAAAATAATGATCGCTTTCTTGCCAATTTATAACCACTATCTCCCAAGAAATAATGCATTTTAATATTATAATTTTAATATTAAAATGCACTAACACCAACATTCCCCCACTCATTTTAATATTAAAATAAGAGAGTTTACCAATTGAAGGGAGACTATTATGCATAATGAAGGTGTGCTCTGCATTGAACCTCCACTTAGTAAAACAGCGATCTCTACTCCAGAGTCAGTAGTGGTCTCAGACTTGAACTATGACTGCTTTAGGGAAATAAAGTATCACTGCTTACACATAATAATCAAGCTGTTGACATGAGCTTTATTAGCCAGCACATTACGGCCTTGTGCTATCCCGGTTTTCATGAGTGTTTTTTGAGAATAAGCCCAATTCTCTTAGGAAGCGGCCTACTTCCATACTCACATAGGTGAAATCTGTCAAGGGTGCTCCTCTAACTCTAACACCCCACTCATATGAGCTACAGATTTTAATTAAGAGTTAATAAAACTCAACCTCACAAATCATTACAGGATAAACGCACTCACACCATAGGAATGGAACAATAAAAAATAGTGCATTTCAAACCAAGCCATCATATGATTCGTTCTTCCCATTGAACCTGGTTATAGGATCTCTAGTCCCCAGGTTGGGTTTCCTCATATATGACTTATGAGCTTATGGGCTTCAATTCCATCCCCCTCGATGTGCTCCAGACCATTTCTCTTGCCAATGCCTTGGTTAGTGGATCTGCAAGATTATCACATAATCAACATTAATAGTACCACTTGTCAAATAACTCACAATATTATATTTTTCTCCTTATGGGTCTGGATTTACCGTTCTAATAACGGTTTTGTACTCTACCAATAGCAGAGGTGCTATCACAATAAAGTAAAATAGAAAGAATTGGTTTTTCAAAATAAAGAATTTGAAATAATACATCTCTCAACCAATTCGCTTCCTCACTAGCTGAAGCTAAAGCAATTAGCTCAGCCTCCATGGTAGAGTTAGCAATCCTTTTTTTATTTCCAACAAATAGCACCACCTCTCAAAGATAAAATGTTCCAATCTACATCAGAAAGCCTTCGAGTACAGCAGGATATTTTTTATAAAATAAGCCATAGATTTTTGTACCATGTAAATACCACATAACTCTTGTTATGGCATGCCAATGTTCTTTACCTGACTTGCTTGTAAACCTGCTAAGTACTCCTACTGCGTATGTAATATCAGGCCGAGTACAATATATCTCAAGTTTTCAATTAAGTTAGCATATTCCTTTTGATTTATCACATCATTGTCACTTTGTACAGGAAATAAGTGAACACTTGAATCAAAAGGGGTTACAACATGCTTGCAATCAAAAAAATTATATTTTTTCAAAATTTTCTCAACATAATGTGACTGGTCAAGGAAAATTCCATCACATGTTCTAGTAATTTTCATTCCAAGAATGAAATTTGCCTCACCCAATTCTTTCATCAAAATGGCTACTAAGCATTCTTTTAACTTCTCCAATAACATTCATGTTAAAGCCAAATATTAATCAATCATCAATATAGAGGCAAATAATTACATGTGAATTATTCCAAGACTTATGATAGATCCACTCATCACATTTTTATTTAATCAATTTTCACTCATGCATGAATATTCAAAATTTTCATGCAAGAATTTTTTTTTTAATTATTTACCCCCACTATTTCTAGAATGATGAAAATTCAAAATTATACATAATATAATCACATACTCATAAAAATATAAGGTAAATTATTATTTTACCTTTGCCCCGCTTGAGTTAATCATATAATTTTTTTACCTTTCAATCTCATAAAGAGAGTGAACTTCTGTGTTGATATCCGCTATTTTTTCAACTGCATAAAAAAAATGAATCTCCTTAAAATTGTTGGTGAAATTACAGTTGAAAATAAGATGAAGGAAAATAAATAAATATTCTTCAGGCTGAGGCGCGAGTATCTCGCTCTCTTTAAGGAGATTCAAGCCCACTGCGGTAGCATCTTCATCGGTCTAGCAGTAATACTCTTGACTTGTCCCCTCCATGATACAACAGCCCGACAACGTCGTATGACTCGAACAAACTCTGGACAAGTTATTGATTCCAAAGCTCCACCAAAATGAGCACCTTCCTTCAAAAAAAATAATATTCTCTTTTGTAGAGAATAAGTTGGAGACTTAGATTTTCTCCTTCTCATAACTCTCTTTTTCACTACACCAAGTTCACATTTTTTCATACACACTACCATACTTTCCCACACCAAACACAAGGAAGAAACACCACTTTTTATAGGTGTAGAATTTCTTCCATGAAATAAATAATAAGATAGTGGGAGAATAAAATAGTAGAACATGGGTTGGTGGTTACAAAATTTAATATTTAGTGGGTATTTAGTGGTAGATCATGGCACTAGTGATTTCAAGAGTTACACCAAAATAATGACCACTTTCTTGCCAATTTATAACCACTATCTCACAAGAAATAATGAACTTTAATATTATAATTTTAATATTAAAATGCACTGACACCAACGTATACTAACCTATTACCTAGCTAGCCAATATTTTGTAACATAATGACGTATGCCGAAGCCTCAAGGTTTTCGTCTGCAACTCAAGTTCGTTTTCAACGGGGTCGATGCTCCTTTTTTCTGCTATAATAGAGATTTTGAATTTCAAATCAATGATATTAAAATTTCATTGCCATATTACTCCTCTATTGTGATAGTAAGTACGTTTTTTTCATTGTATATTGTATTATGTAGTGTGAGAAAAAGCGTATAATTAATTAAGTGCCAAAACCTTGCATCTGACCGTGTTTGTTTGGAGCTTCTTTTATTGTGCACAAAAGCCACAGACGACGCTGATGATAATGAAGATATGGATGCGTACGTAGTATAAATATTCAACATTGACAGCTAAAAATGGAGGCGCACCCCCTTCATGTCAATTGTCTGTATGCTTATCTGCTGGTACCATGAATTCTTCCCATTTTCAGTTAGTACATTTTTCCCAAGAGGGCCCCAACCCCCACTAAAAAAAAAACCCCTCCCCCAGATAACTTTTTCTCATAGGGTTTATATTCTTCTCCTTTTTTTTTTTTTTTTTTTTTTTTTTTTTTTCTTTTTTTCTAGAAATATTGTAAGAGAAGCCCCTATGGCCCTATCCATTCATTTTCGCCTGCACTAGGGCCATTTCCTTGCACGTACGCTTGTTCGCGTTCAGTGGTGTACGTTTCCATTTCTTGACAAATGACAAGCCGTTTGAAATAGTCGCTGTCTTTTACCTCTCATGCATATAGTCAAAATTAAATGCTTGAAAGAGACTTCGTCTGTCCCTATTTTCTCACGAGTTAAGTAAATCCTTTTCTCATAGATTAAGTGAAGAATAAATTGACAAGAGTGGGTTACAAGATAACTCATGTACAAAAAAATGTTGATGCCATCTAGCTTTGTAAGATTTTCTTGCTATTAATGTAGAGACTTGGTGAGGACGATGCTTTGAACATTCTTGTTGCTTTTATTATAGAATTTTTTTTTGCTTCAATTTTCTTAGTATTATATTGAACCGAAAATCTATTGCCATAATCTCCTACATTCTTAGGATTGGGATTATAAGATATGTATATACGCCGTCTGTATGAGTCAAAATCTGACTACAAGTGGATTACTCATCGAGCTCGCCAAGAGACGATCCCAATAAGGCGACCCCATTCTATCCCCCATTAAGGGGAATGGTAAGGGGTTGACCAAGTCTTGGACGCACCCATAAGGCGTAACGGCGACGAGTGTCTCGGCCACTGCCAGGATCGAGCCATCGAAAAGGCTTGCACAACGGAATATATGTGGTCATGCTTGAGCAAGTAAAGAGGAAGATAGTAAAGAAGGGGTATGCTGGTAAAAGACCGTTGGATAAAGAGGAATATATATATATATATATATATATATATGAAAGGAAAGGCAGAAAGAAGGGGGTTTCCCAGGAGAGAAAAAGAAGTAGAAGACTTGGAAGAGACCTCTGAGGAACAAAGCAAGAGTCTAGATTACGGGTTACAAACCTTTGTAAATACCATAGTTGAGTCAATAGAGCTAGATCTCATAGTTATCAACGAGATTCCTCTGTTTATCTTCTTTGCTTTATAAATGCAGAACAATATATCAAAGATGTAAGTTTATCATTTACGTTTGATGTTTTAATCATTCTGAGAAACTTTACATAAACTCAACCTCATTTGATTCTAGTATCCAATATACTTAGATCTAAAGTTAATTATGTTTGGTTGGAATTTACTCTTTATTTCATCATTAATTAATTTAGCTAAAAGGTTCAACATTTTTTGGTCAAACACCATCTTCTTCTTATCTCACTTGGTAAAATTTCACTAGATTTGTTGTCTTTGTTATTAGAATATAAATTATGAGGATAAGGTCGCCTCCGAACTGCTAGATTTTCGGTAGTAAAGCTTTAACTTGCACTCTACAGTTCAAGAAATTTTCCAAAACAGATATTCTAAAGCTCTTTTATTCTTTTTTTTTTTTCCCTTTCATTTCCAGCACTACGAAGCTACTTTTCTTTTTTCCTATAAAAGGGTGTGTGTACAATTTCTAGTATAGACCAAGTTCCGATGTCCCGACAGACTCCACGTGGTCTGACAAGTGACACCACGTCACACGGTCGGCTTCCCCCTTGCTTTGACCATTTGACCGCACGTGACTTGTGCTTCATACGTGTCCGCCATCTTCTGCTACTTTCTCAATTTGCAATGCATGGTGGCACGAGACGAGAGATACTTGTTGGGACTTAAAGAGAGAGAGAGAGCAACCCTTTTTACACACACTGATTGATTTACTAGTGACGAAAAATGGCAAGGTCACTATGTTACTCCCTCCGGTTCAAAATAAGTGATTTTTTGGATATTTTCATACAGATTAAGAAATTCATCTTTTAGCATTAATTAGCAATGGAATTAACTATATTAACCTTTGCTATCTCACATATATACTCCTAACACATATTCCAACACTATTTACTCCAAGGACAATGTAGGAAAAATATAATTAATTCATTCTTGAAATTTAGAAAAATCACTTATTTTGGACCACAAGAAAAAGGCCAAAAAATTACTTATTTTGGACCACAAGAAAAAGACCAAAAAATCACTTATTTTGGACCGGAGGGAGTAATATATAAGCTTTCCATGATGGCGATCGAATTGCCTAAAACAAGCCTTTTTTGCATGCGTTAGCCAAAGCATAAATACATGCGCGCTTAACCCTAGATACTGTATTTGTGTTGAAAACTAAAGCTCTATGCTTTGCTTGACTTTGGCCTCCTTAGCCCTCATTTAACTTCTTTAGGCGCATGCACTGTGTGCAAGTAAGGTGTCCAGAACATGGGACCCTCATGCGTGAGAGTTGCCGGAGCTCCCAACTGCTAGATCCAAAATTTAAATTTAGTTATAGGTTCGATCAATCAGAATTTTTATAAATATAAAGAAGTAAATATGTGAAAATGCCAATAAAATTCAATATTTTGTATAGGGTCAAATTTGACCCTCAGTATCTCTACGCCCAATGAGTGTACGCCGACCAACGTAGCGGGTACGACTCGGCCGTAAGGACCAAAGCGACGTCGTTTAGAACTCAGTGTCTATACTAGGGAGACGTTACCTATCTCTGTAATTTTTTGATTCTTTCGAGGAAGGTCTCCTATTATATAAAGGAGACCTCCACATTGTAAGAAGGGGGGCATCTGATCTAATACAACTCTCTCATTTTCTGTCTCTCTCTCTATATCACTACTTCTGACGAAAATACCTTATTAACATACATTGTCACTTTGCAATATTAGATCTACAACAACATTATCATCTTTGCATCTCTAGGCTTATTATATTTGATTACGATTTACCCCTTCTCTATTTTTTGATTGTTTTATCGCTTATAAAGTACATCGTTAACTTTTGAGCCAAACAAACCTTATAGGTTGAACCTATCAAGTTTAAATCATGAATTTGCCTCTCACATTTGTCAAGTACACTCTTCATTTGTATGAACATAGTCTAGTCAAAGGATATGGCATAGGTGTGATTACTGTTTACGAATTCTTGAAAGGACTGGGCAGCTCGGTGCACAAAGCATCCCGCATTTACGCAGGATCCAGAGAAGGGCCACACTGTTAGGGGTGTGATATAGATAGTCTATCCTAATGCAAGCATTAGTGGCTACTTCCACGACTCGAACCTGACCCGCGACCTATAGGTCACACAAAGACAACTTTACCGTTGCTCCACCACTCCCCTTCTTATGGATCCTTGAAAATATGCAAAAATAAGTTAGAAGTTGAACATACTTGTATAGGATCCGAACTGAACTCTGATACTCATACTGAATCTAGTAACATAGTTTATAGTCCGGAGGTTTTGCTTTCCTGAAAACAGTGCAACACGCTAATCGTACTTCTTAATGTTTATATAGGTAAAGATCGGTGATCTTGGCTTGGCAACGATTGTAGGGAAGAACCATGCAGCACATACATTGCTCGGGACACCAGAGTATATGGCACCAGAACTATATGAAGAGAACTATACAGAGTTGGTGGATATATACTCATTTGGAATGTGTTTGTTAGAAATGGCCACAATGGAAATACCATATAGTGAATGTGACAGTATAGCCAAATTGTACAGGAAGGTGACATCTGGCATAAAGCCTCAAGCTTTTAACAAATTGAGTGATCAAGAATTGAAGGCTTTCATTGAAAAGTGCATTGGGAAACCGAGAGCAAGACCATCTGCTGCTGAGTTGCTTAAGGATCCATTCCTTTCTGATGTTGTTGAATATGAATGATCTTAATTATATTAATAATTGCCCTTTGTTCAAATATTTACAAATATTATTCTTTGCTACTCAAGATTATTCAGGAAACAGTTTCTTAATTACAATTGTATCCATTATCACTCTAGGCAGAAGCGATTCAATTGAACCTAGTATTTCTAATACGGTATATAATTTTAAAACTACAATGAGTTCAACGCCAAGAACTTTAAAAATTGAATCCACCAAGTTTAAATCATGGATCTGCCTCTTATTCCAGGTTCAAGAAACAATCTTCATGTTTAGGGGTGGCATTTTGAGCCTGAACCCGCTCATTTGTTCAACTCAACCCATCTTGACCCATCTCATCTCAGCACATCTAAAGTTGGATTAATTTTTCGCTCAAATTGATCAATGAGTAACTTTGCTAAAATATGACCCAGACCACGTAACTTTTGAGCGGATCATTAACCCTCCTATTTATTAACTCAGCCTATTTTAACATGCCCAAAATCAGCCCAACTCTCCCATTTTACGCCCCTATTCGTGTCTCCCCTCAACTGTAAATTTGTTTGACTGTTGGTATTTTATTTTCATTCTTTTTTTATATCTGTGTTCTAGACAGTCTATATTGAAAACATATATATACAACAAATTTCATGTTTTTCTCAAACAAATTGGGATGCAATTCAACACCTGCACTTATAGTTGGATAAATACTTCAAATTTATACACACATCATATTATAAATTTAAAGTAACTAAGTAAAATTAACGCGAAATTGTGAAATTGCAGTTCGAGAGAAAACACCATAAGGTGAACTCAGATAGTATAACAATTAAGAGTAAGAGACTATATATTTGGTATTTTCAATTGGACTCATTGCTTTTAGCGCGAATGATGTGTGTCCATATGAAAAGAACTTTAATGATGTGTGTCCATATGAAAAGAACTTTAAAATATAAGCATATAACACGGTCACACTCATTCATAACTCGATAACTCTAGATCCTCTCGATAACTCTAGATCCTGGATTTACCTCCGTTTAGGAGCAACAATAAGAGGATCCATTGAAATGCAATCACCCAGAAAGTGTTTTGTGTTGGGCGATAATCGACTTATCAAGTAATATTTGGCAACAAAATCAACTTATATATAGGATTTCTGAGAATTTAAGCTCGTAGACTTTGTTACTGTAATATGCAAAATAATTTTTATACTTGTACCATTTATTGAACGACTACTTCTTTATAGTAACACAATATTTAGCTCCCAATTCAGTTCTACAATTCTATTGAATATCAATGTGCTACATTGTATTGTTTTATTAGTAGAATTTTAGGCCCCTAAAAATGAAATTTGTGATTCCGACTCATGGATTCTCGATGATACAACTTACAAGGGTTATATAAAGAAGTATAATTGATTTTTAAATTGATAACCCAATCATCTGAACCCACTACATTCGACGAAAAGTACAAATTTGTGTATAAAATTTCACTACAATCTCAATAAACAATTGATATGAACCCATAACTTTAAAAATATAATAAGTTCAATGCTAGAAACTTTAAACGTTGAACTTATAGAGCTTAAATTCATTATCCGCCTCTCTATGTTACTTGCCCATATTTGATTTAAGTTATTCAATCATAGTTTAGGTCTTATTACCAACATCGTATATGGAGAAAAATAAAAATAGAAAACATGCAAGTCAAGACAAACTTGGAGTCCATTACTCAAATGGTCACTCAACTATCCGAAATTATCCGCTAAAGTCATCTTTCTCTCGTTTGTAGCAGCAAAGTCACTTAACTATGTCTATAGCACTCAGAAGGTCACTCAACTAGATTTCTCAAATTTTTAATTATCAAATACCTACTTTACCCTTTAAATTATCAACTTTTTTCTTCTTTTTATTTTTTAAAACTTTTTAATTTTATGATTTTTTCTCTTTATAATTTATATTATGGATTTACCTATAAATAAATTTTATTTATAAATTAGAAAAATAGTATTTATAAAAGTTGATAATTTAGAGGGTAAAATAGATATCTAACAATCAAAAGTTTGAGAAATCTGGTTGAGTGACCCTTTGAGTGTTATAAGCATAATCAAGTGACTTTTCTGTTACAAACGAAAGAATTTTCGGATTGAGTAACAACCATTTAAGTAATGGACTCCATCGACAAATACACTTATACATTAAACAAAAAGGAAAAAGGGATAAAAGTTGTCATTGGGATTAAGAGAGATGTTGGTAGTAAGCAAAGCAATTCCTTCAAACAAAAGCAAATCCAAACTTAATACTTACTAGTATTTTATTTTAGAAGCCGTGCCGTCTTGGGTGTTACTACAAAAAGCACTCTTAAAACTTCTTCCTCAATTCAGCTAATTACCCATTTTTTTAAGTTTTTCCATCTTATTATGGTTTGGCTTCAATTTTCCACCTTTTGTCTTTCCCAATACACTCGAATTTCCCCCATTAGTTCTCCTTCTTCTTGCATTTCTCTAGGTTAGAATTGTCAATCTTTTCTTAATTAAACTCACTCAATCTTAATTAAAATATCTTAATCTGCTTAAGCATAATTTCTTAGGAATAGTTAGCAACAAAGACAAGATTAAGTTACGCCATATTCTTAATACTTAGGAAAAGAAAAGTTGAAAGAAACTTATGCTAGTAAAAACCCAAGAGTTTAAGCTAGCGTTTGGACATAAATTTTGTTAAATTTACTTTTTTTTAAAGAGTTTTTAAAACTGTGTTGTAAAATAATTTTTGAAAAGCCGAAGTTGTGTTTGGACATTTATTTTATTTGAAAAAAAGTTGAAGTTTTATGAGTGGAAGAAAATATAATTTTTTGGAAGTTTAAAATTTTTCTCAATTTTTTTTTAAAACTAATCATATTCCATGAACAAATAATGTTTTAAATTTTACTTTTTTTGAAACAATACAGCCAAAATCAATAACCAAATGGGAGCAAGCTTGAATTATATTGAAATACCTCAGTCTAAATATGTGAACCTTAAGAGTAAATTCCGGATGAAAAGTCAATAAATCTCTTCAAAACAAAATACTACTATAAAGGTGTACATTTTGAGTTTCAAAAGTTAGTATAGTATAGTAATATTTAGAAAGTTTCATTGGGAATCTTGAATATTGAATATCATATATAATTTTCTACACAAAGCGACGTATAAAATTCTTGAATGTTTCATAAACTCGATTTTCATATTATGGGAGAATACAGCATTCTTCAATTCTTCCAATAAGGGAGGCTAATGCACGTGTGCATACAGTCCAAAAGCCAAGAACTTCAACCTCGAACGTCTTTGAAGCCTTAAAATTAGGAGGTTTTTTGAGTTTCACTTGTGACTTTGACTAAATATAAAAACTACTATAGTCAAAGGTCACGAATTGTATCCATGTGACCTATAGGTCACGGGTTCGCAACGTGAAAACAGTTATTAATGTATGCAATAGGGTAGCTTGTCCACATCAACCCTTCGGGTGCGGCCCTATCCTAGACCATGGGTAAAAACGGGATGCCTTATGCACATGGCTACCCTTTACTATTATTGTCAGAGGCAGAGCTAGAGCAATAAGTACATGTTTGGATAAATCTAGTAGTTTTTGCTTAGACCTTGTATTTATATTATAAAATTCACTAAGTATGTATTACTCCCCTCGTTTCAAAAAAGATTGTCTTAGTTTGACTTCACATAAACTTTAATAAAGAAGGGAAGACTTTTGAGATCTGTGGTCTTAAATAAGTCATAGGATTTGTGTGGCTGTAAAACTTTTGAAACTTGTGGTTTGAAACTTGCCATAGCATTTGTGTGGCTGTAAATATTTTCTATTAAGGAAATATTGAAAGATGTCAATTTTTTTGGAACAGACTAATAAGGAAATAGTTTCAATCTTTTTGAAACAGAGACTAATACTGCAAACTTAGTCGATAAAACAAGAAAGTTTCAAGTACCTTGGGTCGGTTATTCAGGGGGACGGAGAGATCGACGAGGACGTCACTCACCGTATAGGGGCGGGCTGGATGAAATGGAGGCTAGCATCTGGAGTCTTGTGTGACAAGAAAGTGCCATCGATACTCAAAGGTAAGTTTTATAGAGTTGTGGTTAGACCGGCCATGTTGTATGGGGCAGAGTGTTGGCCGGTTAAGAACTCTCATATCCATAAGATGAAGGTAGCAGAGATGAGGATGTTGAGGTGGATGTGCGGGATCACTAGGATGGATAAGATTAGGAATGAAGGTATTCGGGAGAAGGTGGGCGTGGCCCCTGTGGATGACAAGATGCGGGACGCGAGACTCAAATGGTTCGGGCACGTGCGGAGGAGAAGTCTTGATGCTCCGGTGAGGAGGTGTGAGAGGTTGGCTGTGGCGGGTACGAGAAGAGGTAGAGGGCGGCCTAAGAAGTATTGGGGAGAGGTGATCAGGCAGGACATGGCACGACTGCAGATTTCCGAGGACATGGCCCTTGATAGGAAGGTCTGGAGGTCAAGCATTAGGGTTGTAGGCTAGGGGATAGTCGAGCTTTTCCTACTTCATACGGGGGTGAGGCGGGGTTGGATAGAGTTGATCTTAGACGGCTTGTGGTTAATGTTGAGTCCACACTATCCTTTTCTATTTTTCATAGCCCCGGGCCTTAATTACTGGTTATTGTTATTGCATGTCATCTATTTTTTGATTTTTATGCTTATGTTACTATTTCTACGGTTTCTACTGACGTTACTGATGAATTGTCTCTTCTTGTTTTATTTCCATCTTCCTTAGCCGAGGGTCAATCGAAAACAGTCTCTCTGCCCCATCGGGGTAGGGGTAAGGTCTGCGGACACACTACCCTCCCCAGACCCCACTTTGTGGGATTTTACTAGGTCGTTGTTGTTGTTGTTGTTATTTAGTCGATAAAACAAGCTATGGGTTCTGTAGCAATTTAATAACTCATAAACTTTAAATCCTGATTTCGGCTCTAACGATAGTGATCTTAGTTGTGCACAAATATCAGTGAATCCATAATAAGTCTGCACCTTTTTATGTATTTTTCCACTCTGGTTTTTGCTTTACAGGATTTCTGGATTCTAGAAACACTCTACCCTTTTATACTATTTTTTTGATATTTGAGCTGGGATTTTCCAACATTTATGCTTCCTTTCAGAAACAAATGTTTCTATCTTTGACTAGATTTCATGCATTAACTCCATCTGCCATTAAAAACACTCACTCACTCACTTCCACTCAAGTCTTATTGGTTAGTTCTCATTACTGAATGGGCAATTCTTCAGACTTTTCAGTTCTTTCTAGTCCACTTTCATCTCCTAATGTTGGTGCCCTCCTTAAGATCAAGATCATTTCATGGTAATGAATTTCAACACTCCCTTTTCTACTTTTCCATTATAGTTTGTTTATCTATTAACTTACAATGAAATGTTATTTCAGGAGTCAAGAAACTGGCTTGCCTGTCACTATTCGAGTTCGGATAGGTAATAGAACCTTTAACTTGCATAAGGTGAGATTTCTCAACATCTTAATGACAAAATAAAATCATTTAGCATGAAGCTCCAAGAAAGTACCACTTTTTTTCCCGATAATGATGGCGTCCGGGTAAGCTTGCGTGCTATGTTGCTCGGACACCCTTGAAAATGTCTCTGAATGCGTGTCGGATCCTCCAAAATTAGTGTATTTTTGGAGGATCCGACAAGGGTGCGGCAGCGTTTTGGAGAGTGCGCGCATCATAGCTTGCACACACCTCGACTAATTCCACACTATACCTACTATCTCCCACCCAGTAACAGGTATCGGATAACTCTATCGACCAAGGCTTGGATAGATGGGAAGAACACCTACTGTTTTTTGTCTCCGCTAGGAAGAAAGTACCACTTCTCAACATGTAATATTATCAATTAGCTCATTTTGTTGGTTAATCTTTGGTTTTTTATGTTGCAGCACCCATTGTTTTCAAAGAGTGGATACTTCAGAAGACAATTGAATGAATCAAATGAGGTTGAATTACCCGGAAATTTCCCAGGAGGACAGGAGACCTTTGAAATGATGGCGCTTTTCATCTATGGATCGTCCACGTTGGTCGATCCTTTCAATGTTGCAGCACTAAGATGTGCAGCAGAATTCCTGGAAATGACAGAAGAATACAGCTCTGGCAATCTTTGTGAGCGTTTCGACATATATTTAAATCAGGTAGTACTACAAAGCTGGGACGATACTCTGATAGTCCTCCAAAAATGCCAATTATTGCTTCCTTTGTCTGAGGAGCTGCTGATTGTTAGTCGTTGCATCGAATCACTTGCCTTTATGGCTTGTATGGAAATTCTTGACCCCGAAAGGAGAAGAGACCATCCGGTTGTTACATTAGAGGCCTTGGCTAATCAGCATTGGAGCGACGAGACAGTCAAGGAAATTCTCAGCCAAGATTTATGGATTAAAGATCTTATTGCATTGCCATTTCCATTTTTTAAGAGGATAATATCGTCTCTGAGAAGACAAGGAATGAAGGAGAAATATGTCAGCCCAATAGTACTTTTCTATGCAAACAAATGGGTACTTTCTAAAAAGACACACCAGTTTTGGCAGAATGCTAGTAAGGAAAGTGAAGTTGAAAATAATACTGATGATGATAATAATAATGAGACAAATGAAAAAGTTTCCAAAATACTTCAGGGAATTCTTGACTTGCTGCCAATGGGAGAGAAAGCTAGTAAAGTAATACCTGTTGGATTATACTTCGCTTTGCTTTCAAGATCAGTTCAGCTCGGTTTAAGAATTGAAAGTAGAGAAAAGTTGTTAGATCAGATTGCCTGTCTACTATACTTGGCTCAAGTGGAAGATTTTCTCCTTCCAGAAAGCGACAACGACTCCATTTCTTCGTGCATTGAGTTAACAATAATGAAGAGCATATTTTCAAAATATGTAACCTTCGGAATGGAGTTACCTCATACACCTTCACCAAGAAATTACGTCGTTGCTGAACTTTGGGATGCATATCTAACCAAGATAGCCACTGATCCAAAATGGAGTGCTAAAAGATTCCTGGAACTCATTGAAACTGTTCCATTGTCCAGCAGGCAAACTCATGATCATCTCTACAGAGCTTTAAGCACTTTTCTCATGGTAAGTTTTCTACATATCTATTCCTAAAGTAGAAGTTCAACATAATTTAAATGGAGAGGTGCATTGCTCTGTGTATTTCAATGAAAACCAACCAGATTGCTACATGCATTTTTAGAAGGTTGGCTATTTAGATTTCATCTTCAATTGTCAATTTCAAACTCAAATCAAACCAATAATTGGAAAAACCAAGGGCTGTCAATAGAGGCGGAGTCAGGTTTCAACTTTATAGGTTATGGATTTTAGAACGACGACTTAAGGTGCTAATAAACTGGATTCTAAATTTAATGTGTACATATATAATGAATTTTATAACACAAATACACTGTTTGAGCAAAAGCTATGGATTCGGCCCCTATATGCAGCGGCGGACGCACAAGCCAAAATCAATAGCTTTTGCTCAAACAATGTATTTGGTGTTTTGAATCATGAAATATGTATTAATATTATATCAAGAACTCAGTCATTAACACTTGAAGTTGTGGTCCCAAAATCCATAACGCATAAGGTTGAAATTCTGGCGACGCCTCTGCCAATATGGGCTTCTACTTCCGCTCCTGCTCCCAATTTACTGTTCAATAATTTTTCCTGAACAAAGAAAAAAATTTCTGTTCTATCCAGGCACATCCTGATATGTCACAAGAGGAGAAAGCATTGGTGTGCAAATACCTCAACTGCCAGAAACTTTCACAAGAAGTGTGCATTGAAGCAGTTCAAAATGAATTGATGCCATTGAGACTTATTGTCCAAGCGCTGTTCGTTCAGCAACTAAACACACAACAAGCTTTTAAAGAATGTTCAGACTCGTTCCGATATGCTCATTGTGGAGAATACTCGGGAAGCCTCTCGAGTACAATATATGCAAATTCCAAAAGCCAGAATTTGGTAGAGAGTCCATATATGGAAGGAAGCGAAGGCGGAAGCAAACCACTAAGCTTCTTGTTAAAAGATTCAGCAGTGCAAAAGTCTGAATTCTCAAAAAAGGAATATGAATCCACTAGCTTCAGAATCCAAAATCTTGAACATGAATTAATATCCTTGAAAAAAACGCTTCAACTACAGCACATTTCTAAGCAAACAGAAACCATTTCCAAGAAAGCTGAACCAGTTTCTGCAGATTATCAGAGCCTGAGACCATACGGTTTAGAAGGAAGAACACCAAGCAAGAAGAGGAATAACCCCGTTGGACAAGTGACTAGTTGCATTGGTTCTGTGAATTTGTCTTCCCAACGACGATATGCTACTAGGTTACTGAAGGTTTTTCGGAGGATAAGTTTGTTTGGCAGAGGAAAATCAAGAAAAAAATCAGGTGGCAATGGCCTTAGGCCAAAGACATTGAACTTATAAACTACTCATGTAATTGCATTGTTGGTCAAGAACCGTCGAATATGACACAGTATAATATTTTCCAATTTTGATGTAAGAAAGTTCGTGTAAATAGCAAAAATAAGAACATGTTAGTAGAAGTTGATATTATAATGAATCATAAGCAGTTGCATTTTGGTGCATGTGGTTGGCTGTGTTCTTTTGTTGGACTTATGCAATAGCCAAATTGTTTTCCTGTGCCCTGCATTTGCTTAGATATACTATAGAATCACATATTTTGTTCCGCATACAGGTAAATTAAGTACCAAAAAGATTACTGAAAATTACTTACACACACACAAATCGACGATAACGCAGAATCTATTTCATATATGAGGCTACTGAAAATTTTTAAGGTAGATCGCCTGTTGAAGAAGCGACCTACTCCTCATAGATAGTTTTGCCGAACCATTACTGGAGTTAATTCATTTTGTAAAAACTCGTTCAACTTCCCTATGTTTGGAAATAGAGAAAAGAAGAGCAGCAGAAATCAGGAGCAAATGGAAGAGAAAACAAAGAAAAATAACTAGTACTAGTATATTTCTTTTGTTTAATTTTATGTGGAAAATAAAATAATTACTTTCTATTTCATTAGCTTAAATTGATTTTATTTTCCTTAATCTCAAACCAAAAAGAATAGGAAAACTTATAAACGTTCCCTTCTTTTTTCTTTCTCTAATTTTCAAAAAAAAAAAGATTCTTAATTCTGTTAAAATAATAATTTATAGTTCTATTCTATTTTTCGCCACTCACCAAAAAAATTCTGGCGAGCTGTTGATTTCAAAATAATAACACAAAACATTAGTAACGTTATAGTTAATACAAGCATTCTCCCTATTAGATACATAATTCATATAAAAAATATGCTCGTGTGAAACTACACGTTGTTTTGAATGAAGCCATTTCTGGAGTGCAATTTACAAATACTAAGAATAAGGTAACAAATAAAAATAAATTCAGGGATCCCAAACCAAATGAGTATATAATGATACAAAAATTAGCTCACAAGTACTCCTTTTTAAATTTATTTGCGTTACCAAAAGTAACCTGAAACTAAAGCAGGCAGCTTTTGATACAGAGGAAACTAGAGAAGTACCATTTTCAGGTACCAGCACCACCTAAATACAGGCAACATTAGTAAATTCTGCCTCAGCCTACCTAGATCTATCAAAACATTCAAACTTGATTCAACAAAATAGTCCGTCTGAGAACTGAGCCGAAAACAGAAACATGTATTCCAGACACTCAAGTACAATCCAGAGATGGTATTATATAGAACTCATCCTTTATCCCACTCCTCACTGCAATCAAATTCTTGCCCCTCAAGATCGCAGCAAGCGGATATCATGGACCTCTAAACATGGAGCAATTTCACACTTCCAAGGAAATCTTGTAGAAGATAAAATATACAGCAAATTGTAACTCCAAGATACTGTAATAAAGGAGTTACAGATATCATTCATGCTGACATTCTGTACGCTTGACCTGCGATGGCCATAGCTGAGACAACGGTTTCCCTTTCTGGCATGCCATCATACAGTCAAGAACAACTTCTCTGAGCTTTTTCTCTATATCTACAACTGGAAGGGTTGCATCTATAACCTGCAATAAAACACAGAAACAACATTAGCAAGGCAAAGCTATCTCTAATGCTTCGGATCAAAACCTGATCACCTGTTGTTTGGTTCATGAATACAAGTGAATTTATGTATTCAGAGAAGACAAAACAGGAATATGATCAGTAGCATTTAATCAATGTCAGTTACTAATAAGGGGTCGTTTGGTAGGAGGTATTACAAGAAATAATGCAAGCATTAGCTCTGTGCATTACTAATACCTTGTTTGGTACATTTTTTAAACCTATGTATAACTAATACACATCATACTTCGTATTATCCTAGGTATAAGTAATGCATAGGAAACTATGACATTAGTAATGCAAAGGTTTTTAATACTTGTATAAACATGGTTAAAGACCTAATTGCCCCCCTCAAATCCCTAAAAACCTATCTTAAATTCTTTCCCCATACTTTTAGCAAAGAGACTTCTCTTTGTACGCTTTGGCCATGGAAAAGCACATGTGAATTCAGCCGTATTATCTTCTTCTTCATTTTCCTCTTCAGAGATCAAAGTCACACGTTCACAGGTAAAAGGATTTTCAGTGATTTTGTTCTTTTTTTCCCCCATTTTGGACGACTCATGGAGTGAAGGCACCAACTACTGGTTTCTTTATCTGTTGGGGGTGTGTTTCTATATTCAAGAGCTAATATTTGAGGTATTTTGTATAATTTAGTTCTTAGTTATGGTTAATTTCATTCCTGGTGCTTCCTTTTGAAATGGTTTGTTCATTTGCTCTTTCTACCCCTATTTCACAAGTTGGGTACAGTTCTTTCTCTACTAAATAGCATAGTATCAAATTTATGTGTATTCATTCTGTTTTTCATTGTTGTATGAATTTCTTATTATGTTATCTATGTAGTTAAATTTCAAAATTTATGCAATGCTTTAATACACCAAACCAAACAATGCATAAGAAATAATCTCAGCATTATTAATACACTCTATTCAGCACTATTCTTATACCTCTTACCAAACGACCCCTAAGAGCTTTATATGTTTTTGTTTAGTTACCATAGGCATGCTATATTTGATAAAAAAAATGATATGTAAAAAATCCGAACTACCTCCAAAAGTACTGCTACCACCTATTGTGTTATCAGAGTAGTTGTATACTTAAACAAGTAAACAACATTTCTATTTCCATACACAAAAGGATATCAAAAAGTTACCTTCCACGAGGAATCACGAAGAGCCAAATAAGATCTGGCGACCTTTTTCTGAAACTCAAGCTGCTCATATCTTTCACCTCCATAACCTCCTCTTTCAGCAGCTTTCTAGTTATTAAAAAATCAAATCATAAATATAGTCATATTAACAACAAAGAAAAGGAAATTTTCATACTCAAAAAAATATTGCTGATTAAGAATAGTTAACATGTCAACCGTATAAATAAGAAACCTGAAAAATATATAAAGTAAATATTACAGCTCATCATCAATAACAGGTATAAAATCCACTACTAGTTCAAAGATAGACTTCAAAGTAGGAAATTGCATTGACAATATCTCTAAATTTAGACAAGTAAAAAGAAAATAAATATCAAAACTACCTCAGGTGATATGTCAAGGTATACAACCAGATCTGGAGCTAACAATCCTATTTCAGGAGCCTGCAGTGGAAGATCTCAGTATTAAACTTGCTCGGAGATGAAATTGCAACATCAATGAAGTAGAGATATGATTTTACCTTACACCATCCAATATCTAGTCCCTTGGAAGATGAAAATGCCACCCCAGAATAAGAATAGCGGTCAACAATGAGAGTAGTTCCACTCCTCAGCTTGTCCTCCATTAATGATCTGCAGTTCCACGACAGAAATTAAAACTTTCCGGAAGCACCAGCCTAGAGAATGTTAAATTCTACAATGATTATGAGCCAACTCACTGCAAGTTCTCAAATATACTACCTGACCTGGAATGAAAAATGTTTGCAGCCCAACCAAGTTAAAACTTTCAGTTAAATGACAATGGTATTTAAGGATTTTAAAAGCGGAATTCAACTAGTGCCATTATACATCTCTATTTTCATCAACACCTTTGCTTGAGAACAAAACTACAAATGGAACAGAGATTTTTTTTTTAAGAGAAAGGCATATATCATTTGCTTATGCATTTCGGTGGAACTTCCAACCATGTTACCTGAATTACCATCGTTGAGCTAATCAAGGAAAAAAGGCATATGAAAATATTTGCACATCCGAACTAGTTCCTCTTTTAAGTTTATTATTAAGCACTGTTATTAATTGAAGACCACAAAATAAGTTTCATGCTTTCTGATATTTAGATTGACAAACTAAATTATCCTCACATTTTCCTGGCAAATTACAATCATAGACAGACAACTTGTCATGAATTATTCAAACTGGTAGAGTAGAAAGTCTACGCCACTTAATTCCTTTTCCATCCATTCTACAATGTTATTTTCATTTTCTTGGTCCGCAAGGAAAGGTCTTCTTTATCAGTTTGAAGATAGCAAGGAAGAAACTGGGAATTATTAGCAAAAGATAATGCATTCCTAACATGTTTTCTTGAAAATCAGTTTCTATTACTTGACTAGCTGAATGAGAAATACCAACTAATATACAGCCAGATTGAGTGAGTCATGTATTTCCAATGGCATAAAAGAAGTCTCAGCATTCAAACCATCAGTTCAGCAATGACTAGCCAGCATATCAAATTTGGGGGATATATGCCTGCTGGCTAGCCAGTTGGTTGATCAAAAATCAACCATCTTAACAATTTCATCTCCACATATAGCTAAAATAGAAACGGTCTTCAGAAGAAGGACTAATTCAAATGATAAATGACAAGCCTAACTATTTTTGACAGACGATATGACCAAGTATTAAATTCTAGCAGACAGGTGATCGCTGTGTATCGGAGACATTGGGCATCACAATATACAGACTACACATAGGCAACACAAGTCAGGCTATGTGAATTAGAACAAACCTCTTCTCCCAACGATTAGCACTGAAGAGAAGATGTATTGCATGGTCATCCAACTGCAACTCATTAGCAAGATAAGAAGAAATCATTTGCCCCACGCCTGTATTTCTGTCAGGAAATCTCCACGACTCAACTGAATGTCCCTGCTCATCCAAGTATTTGTACAGTCTGCCAGACTGCGATGTCTTTCCACAGCGGTCCAGACCTTCTAAAACAATTAAGGCACCTCTGGAACTGCTGTTCTCTTTGTTCTCCATATGAATTAGTCTCAAAGGCTTAAAAGGTAAACTCAAATCCAAGCTAGACTTCAATGAAAACCAAGCTGCCCAAGTTCCAAATTTTCTCGGGAAAGTAGAAATCACCTTTGGTACAAAGAATCTGCCGGAGAACAAAGTTTCCTCCGCTTTTAAATTCCTTCGCAAAGAAAGTTAAACACAAACCATTTTAATAAACTAGATCTCCATGACATATAGAGAAAACTCTGCAAGCTCTTCTTCTTTAAGCTGTGTCATCAAATTCCAACATGCACTCATATCCGCGGATCTAGTATTTGAACTTTATGAGTTCGACCGTTCGAGTAGGAATTCTATCATAGCACAATGTTTGAAATATATTATTTATACTGTTTTAGTGGATATTAGAGCATATATACCGAATCTAAGCTAAAGCTACTAGGTTCATATGAACCCGTTTCAATTACCCTACATCCACCCCTGCTCATATCATACACTACACAATAAAGATAATTGCCCTGTGGATTATACTCTAGTTGGCATTTCATCAAGCATAATATGGGCGTATACATTTTGCATCAACTGAACGTAGTACGATAATTAACTAATCAAATAATTTTTCATGAGGAGGGTACATAACAAGAAAGGACATAAGAAAAAAGGGAAAAAAAAGGGGAAAGGGGGGGAATTAAACATTTCTAAACAAATTATCAAATCGTCAATGGATATTTAAGAAAAAAACAAATTTGAGCAAAGCAAAGATGAAGCATTAAGGAAACTTACAATGTCCTTGTGATGTTGAAAATGCAGGCATGTGTCATATCACCGTGAATATCTACTCATCCAAAATCGAGAAAAAGACTTGTTTCCCGCGTCTGTTTTGAAAAGTCTCAAAAAATTTCGCGCCTTTGGTTCCTTTTTATTTTTATTTTAATACTATTAATTAATATTTGAAGGGGGCGAGTCGGTCAGTTATTTTTTAAGTACCTCCTATATTTTGTGTGAGAGGTATTGTAAAATATAGCACCTTTACATAAATAGCCATTGGGTTTCACTATTTACTTTCTTAGCCATTATATATAGATTATATACTGATTATACACATATTATAAATGAATTATAATTGAAATAGAGGCCAACTTCTTCATTATCGCTTTCATGTGTGAATCAATTGGTGCAAATATGGAATCTGATATGCTCACAACTCCAGGATTCTGGCTACTTAGCACCGAGAAATGTGCCAACTCGAAACAAGAGTTCAAACTATAGTGCAGAAGTCCTCTAGGGACAACAAACAGAGATTTTCACGGTGCTTGACCTGTGGAAAAGAATTAGGCTCACGAGCAAGCGAAGTACTTAGACATATATAATTAAATTATCAAAAATACATTATTTCTAACGGTTTAAGTTTCTATATGAGATAGTAATTCAATTCAACGTTACATTTAATGGTCGATTCTTGCATGGATGACCGATAAATAATGAAGATGTTCTTGCACGTGATACTGGCAGGACAAGCATCGTAGAGATTTTCAGCGTCTCTTGCCAAGTAAAATTTGGTACATAAGCGCATAAAAATCAGAAATGATGTACCAAATAAGTGTATGGACTCATTGTTTTTGGTATTAGCAGAAGGATTGATTGTATATTCCTAAACCATTTGTTAAGTATATATGCAATGTAAAGCTTTTTTTTGGTAATTAAAGAATTTTATTTACCAATTGTAATATGTACAGCATACAAAAATGAAATCTCAACACGATTTGGACATGAAGCCCCAAATTTGCGTACAACATCATAGCCTATCAACTAGAGGGACCAAACTAACATATTATGCTATGGATAGAAATTAAGTCCTTCTAACTTTCCCTGCAATCGTGATATTTTAACTCCTCTATAAGGTTGGGTGTCCCTCCCTCGAGATAATAACTTGGTTTGTTTGATTCATCCTGAGTTCAGATTAATATTATTTTTCGCTCCATTTTCTAGATAAATAACCCCACTTGAAATATTATAATGCGGGCCATTAGTAGTACTATTAATAGTCATGGACCAAGTATGGCCTTTCTCCTTTTCTTCTCCTAATTTCTTGCGTTATACTAATTTCAAGTATTAGTGAAGTGGCTAGTTTTTCATATTGTCAAATGTTGGCTACGTTTAAATAGCACCATTAAGGTTTAAAAGTGGCTACCTAATGTCATTTATACAGCAAAACAAATTATATGGGCTTGGATCATTAACGTAGCGTCTCATTTAAGGTCCAACATTGTTAACATTTTTATGATTTATTTCTAGGAGTTTTTTACATGCTTGATCCTTTTTTAACTATTATTTATAAAAATAGCACCATTTATTGTTTATTCCATAAAGAGCACTTTTTTTTCATTAATGGCACATTATAAAAATTAAGCTCAACATCTAATAAGTTAACTCACTCACTAATCACGGGAAGTACTTTTTTTTTTTGTCCATCTTCATTTTCCCTTTACAGCATTCATCTTCTTCACTCCATATTTTGAAAAGCTGCTGCATATCTCAATGCCACCTAAATCAAGATGTATTGATTTATACATCTTTTATACTCTGTATATCAGGTATCACTTTAATTCAANGTATTTATAGTTTTGAAAACGAGTAGAAAACAAGGTAACAAATACAGTTTCAACACAAACATGGAAATAATCACAGTCAAAATCAATTAACACAGGTTTTCCCTTTAATCAAGGGATTACTGCTCAACGGGCACTTAACAGGATTAATATAAGGAAAGAAAGTCAATTTGTAAGCAGAATGATTGTTGCCATAAAAGGAGTGGTAAAACCATATAGTAGGGGATTAAGTCTAAATACAGGAGTGTACTTATTTTGGAAAGGATCTGGTAAGGCCAAAAAAAGAAGGAGAATCAATTAACCCTTAACGTAAGAGAAAAACTTAAGAAAGATAACTAAAAATAAAATGAATGGAACAAATTTAAAAAATATATTGGCTTCGGTAGAAAACAAAACTAAGAAGATGAAGAAAAAGAAGGAAAGCTAATAGATAAAGAGAGAAAAAAAGACATGATTTTTGTACAAATAATTATTAACTTTCCATTCAAATTTCTTATGTTTAGGGATTAGTAATTAATATTTCTATTTTAATGGAACTGTGTGCTACAAATATAAATATTTTCCTGCCATATCTGTAATATTGAATTTAATGCTAAAAATTTGCAATATTTCTTTTAAACTGTGACAGTCTGGTATATGAGAGGCATTTGCATATACTCAGCTTTGGGTCACCATTGAACTTATACTAAACGTAGACACTGAAATTTTAACAAATCAAGATAAATCCTAAATTCAAGACAACTCTTGAAATATTATGAGTCTATTAGGGTTACTTGGTGGCTACTCTACCCAAACCCTAATTCATGCCTATAAATAAGGCTACATGTGTACTTCAAAAAGGATCTTCGCAATTCTATATATTCTCGAAATATGCACAAAGAGATCAAATATGAGATCTCCGAAATTCCATAAAACTCTTGGAATATTCATTAAGAGATCAAAGGCATGTCAAATATGTCTTGACGAAAGAATCAAGGGATAAACAAGTTGTAACCTACAATGTTTATCAGTAAAATCCTTTTTTCTTTATAGTTGTTTGTGATTGCAATTTTATTATTCTCTGCATAAATTAGTTGCAAACAAATTCTGGCACGCCCAGTGGGACCAGTTCTGCCCTTCATCTCTTCCTCCTGCAAATCAAAAACTTTAAGTTTCAAGATTATCTATTGTGATGGTCGGGTACTTCAAGTCTCGTCTTCAAGTTTCAGCAAGCCTACACCTCGACAAACCTTGAAGTAGGGGGCATTTGTAAACACTGAAATTTTAACAGATCAATATAAATCCTAAATTCAAGACAACTCTTGAAATATTAGGAGTCTATTAGGGTTACTTGGTGGCAACTCTACCCAAATCCTAATTCATGCCTATAAATAAGGCTACATGTGTACTTAAAAAAGGATCTTGGCAATTCCATAAATTCTCGAAATATGCACAAAGAGATCAAATATGAGATCTTCGAAATTCCATAAAACTCTTGGAATATTCATTAAGAGATCAAAGACATGTCAAATATGTCTTGACGGAAGAATCAAGGGATAAACAGAGTTGTAACTTACAATATTTATCAATAAAATCCTTTTATCTTTATAGTTGTTTGTGATTGCAGTTTTATTATTCTCTGTATAAATTAGCTGCAAACAAATTTGCCAGAATTGGTAGACAATAAATTTGCGTCGAGAAAGTAAAATCAAGACCGAAAAATATCGCAACAATCGTAGTATTTGATTTCGATTATTTGAGTGTATAATCTCTATGAATCCTCTGATTCTTCTTTCAAATAGTAAATAAATTCAAGGGCCTTCGAGCTTGATCTTGAATCTATATCCACAAACGATGATCTTGAATTCAATTAGCACGAACTTTGATTCGAACTCGTACTCCTTGAATCTTGACTTGTTTTTCGTTCTTGAGGTTGAACTTAATATCTTGAGCTTAAGTTGTTCGTTCTTGAGCTTGAACTTGATTTCTGAACTTGAACTTGACTGCTTGAAGCGTGAAACTTGTAGAGAAATTTTCGGCGTTTGATCCACGAGCTCTCACTTGCTTCTTGTTATAACTTCTGATGTTTTCTCTAGATTATGAAGACCCCTATTTATAGTTGTGAGAGGGAAGAGTTGTGATGAGAACAAACTCTTTCCGACCAATCAGATTGAAGAGTGACAAGGTGGCGTGATTTTATTGGCCTTTTAATTTGACTTGGCATGCCTTGTCATTTTGACATGTGGAATAATCCCATTGGCTCTTCTGTTTGACTTAGCGTGCCACATCATTTCACGCGTGGCACCAAACTGGGCCTCTAAGAAGATGATATCTTGGGCCTAATGAAGTGGGCTAATCACTTTAGCTCAATTAGATGGGCTAGCCCAATGGATTGAGACTTATTTATTTAATCCATATATATATTGTATTTATATAATTAATTCAATTATATTAGCCCATAATATGTATTTGGCCTAATATATCTTGCATTAAATATAGTCCAAACTATTTAATAAATTTAATTCTAATAAAATTTATATGCCTACACTAACTCTGCACAAAAATTTACAAGTCTACTCGTTCTAGGATCAATTTCAGGCTTGACGTGCAATGCACTTAAGGCCAATTAAGTCTAAAGTGAAAAATTTACACTTAAGATGCACTTAAGGACAAATAGGTCTGAAGTGCAATAAATATTTTCATGTAGTTAAGGTCAAATAGGTCCGAAGTGAAAAAATTACATTTAAGATGAACTTAAGGCCAAATAAGTCTGAAGTGCAACCAATGTTTTCATGCACTTAAGGCCAAATAGGTCTGAAGTGCAAGTTGCCCATAAATAGAACTTTGTTTTTTTATTTCAACATTCAATACACAATTCAACACCTAAATCTACTCCAAATATTCTCAAATTAGAAAAATAACCTCCAAATATCATAAAGAACAAACCACAATCATCAATTTGTCAAACAAACAATAGATCCAACAAACTCATTTGCAATGAAGAAGAAGAAGAAGAAGAAGAAGAAGAAGAAGAAGAAGAAGAAGAAGAAGAAACCCTAAGCAATAGCAAAGAAAGGAGCGCCACGGCAACTCACTATTGTAAAGCACCATAAATCACCTTAAAACCTACTCACAATCACCATGTAAATTCAGCGTCACCTTTGTTTTCACTACGACTAAGAAGAAGAAAGAGGAGGATTCAACACCTAAATCTTCTCCAAATAATTTCAAATTTGAAACATAACCTCCAAAATATCATAAAGAACAAAGCACAATCATCAATTTATCAAACAAACAATAGATCCAACAAACTCATTTTGCAATGAAGAAGAAGAGGAGGAAGAAGAAACCCTAAGCAATAGCAAAGAAAGGAGCGCCATGGAAGCTCACTATTGTAAAGCACCACAAATCACCTTAAAACCTACTCACAATCACCATGTAAATTCAACGTCACCTTTGTTTTCACTGCGATTAAGAAGAAGAAGGAGGAGGAGGATTCAACACCTAAATCTTCTCCAAATAATATCGAACTTGAAATATAACATCCAAATATCATAAAGAACAAAGCACAATCATCAATTTGTCAAACAAACAATTGATCCAACAAACTCATTTTGCAATTAAGAAGAAGAAGAAGAAGATGAAGAAGAAAAAGAAGAAGATGAAGAAGAAGAAGAAAGGAGCGCCATGATAAGTTGGAATTTTGACTACTTATTAACACCTATTAGCTTTTGTTTTAGTCCAAAAGCGTTTAATTGTATTCCCGAAAATAGATAAAATATGCTTAATTGCAGGAGTATTGGAAAATGAGCCATTAAGATGAAATTACTCAAGAAGGAGCGATATGAACTCAATGACAAAATCAGGCACAAAAGCTCAAAGTGCGGACCATAGATTTTCATCTGCAGCCACAGATTGTGAATGAAAGTTTATCAAAGACCAAGTGCAAAGTGCGGTCCGCACATGAATTGTGCGATCGCAGAAGCTAAGAAAGAGCAAAAGTTCAGAGAGTTTGCATATCGAGTTCGAGGGAAGTGTGCGGTCCGCAGCAGGCCCTACACGGCCGCACCCAAAAATGTGCGGACCACAAAAACAGAGAGATGCGGTCGCGGTCCAGAATTGTGCGGCCATAAAGATTCAATCCTGTGAAGCTGAAGCAAAGTGCGGACCGCACATGGAATTGTGCGGTCGCAGAACCTCCGAAAGGGCATTTTTGTTCGAAAATTCCAGACTTGTATAGATAGAATAGTTTCACGAAATTAGGTTAAGTTTTGAATATTAAAAGTGTTGTAGCCGTTTATCCTTGCTTCTTTAGGCAACTTTAGTTTATTTTGGTGATTTAACATTGAGTTTTTATATTGTAATCTTTCAATATGAGTTTTATTTTATTTTCTTCTTTGTTTTCTTCTACACCCACTATGAGTAGCTAGATTTTTACTAGGGTTGTTACCCAACCCTAGTGTGTAAAACCTTATGGGTGATTAATTTTATGGTTGTTTATGAATGGGTGTTTGTTATTTAGCTAGGTTCATACTTCAATTGGTTGCAAATATTGATTTATGCCTATTTGACTTATTCTCTTCTTTAGAAAGAGATACCTAGTCTAGGTTAACTTAGCTAAAAAAAATTGGGTCAATTGAGAGATAACCCAATTAAAGGGTTCAACCTAGAGATAGTAACAACCCGACTTGAGCTATTATCAACCGTTTTGGTAGATACCCATTTGGACTTGAGAAAAATAAATTGGGCAAAACCACTCTCTGACCGAGAGGTATTGAGTGGGTAACGTAGTGTTGTGAGCTATAATATACCCCAATCAACAAAACAACATAAACGGCTTTATCCCATTAGGAAAACACCTAGGTCATGGTCAAAGCCCTATGCTTTTTTATATCTTTGAAAAACATTCAAAAACAATCTTCTCTAGTTTTATACCTTTAAGATTGCAATCCTTAGTGTAATTTTAGAAGTAAAAACAAAATCCTGTTTGTTGAAGTTAAATCTAGATACTTCACATACTCACTCCGAATATATACTACTAACTCCTATCTCAGATCCCTGTAGATTCAATCCCGACTCCTTGTTGGGTTTTATTATTGCAAACGACTGTGTCATACCTCGTTAGAGGCGTGCATTTGGACGTGTTCAATTTTTGACATCGTTGTTGGGGAGCTAAAACGGATTTAGCTATATATTTGGTTTTGCGTGTGAATTGTCTTCTTTTTCTTCCGTGTTACTAATCTTTTTTGTGAAATAATTGTAGGTGAAACAATGGCTCTCAATAATGATCCACTCGAAAACATGCCTATGGGGGATGTGGACGTTGAGGACAACCAAGTTGAAGAGGTTCCTCTTGAACCTCAAGCAAAAAGAAGAGGTCGACAGCCTCAAGACGATGTCCCAGTTCCACCCCCACCTCCACCAAGAGCAATTCCACACCGGGTGTTGCCGAATGAAGGTTATGCAAGTGCCATAGTCCCGCCCCGCATTAGGGCGGGAATCTTTCAAATCACGAATGTAATGCTCACATTGCTAGAGCAACGGGGATTCTTCACCGGGGCTCCGAGTCAAAATGCATACAACCACTTGAAAGGGTTTGTGGACACTTGTTGGGGGAGTAAACAGACAAACGTATCCGAGGATGCTTTAAGGTTGAGGCTATTTCCTTTCTCTCTATGGGGGAAAGCCTTGGATTGGTTAGAAAGATTGCCAAACCATTCCATCCATCCATGGGATGAATTGGCAGAGAAATTTATTTCCAAGTTCTTTTCTCCCAGGCATATGGCTACTCTTAGAGACGAGATTATAGCATTCAAACAAGAACCCAATGAGTCGTTCCATGAAATATGGGAGAGGTCCGAATAATGGTCAAAGAGTACCCCAATAATGACATGACGGAGGCTATGATTCAACAAACTTTCTATCGGGGGATCAATACTACGAATGAATGTGTGGTCAACCAACTTGCCGGTGGAAATTTCATGACAACGCCATATGCGGAAGCTTGTGAGATTTTAGATGAAATAGAGGATACTTCATTGGCATGGCAAAGTATAGCAAATGTTCCTCAAGGTGATCTGAATGTGATTCACCTGCATAAAGAAATGCATGATCATTGGCAAGCCATTGCCGAGTTGAACACCACGATGAATCAATTAGCTAAGGCTCAACTTCAACAAGTGCAAGGTCCTAGGCAAGTCAATGCAATGAAGGGAGTTAGTATGATGGTAAATAAGAGAATGCAAAAGGGTCCACAAGTGTAAAACTGTGTGGAGAATTATGTGCAAGAAGATAGCGGGTTTGATCAGGATGAATCGTACAGTGAACAAGAGGAGGAAGTGCAATACGTGAACAACTTTCAAGGGCAAAGAAACAACTCTCAAGGCCCGAATCAACAACAATGGAGACCTCAAGGTAATCAAGGTAATTGGAATTCGAACAATCAAGGCAATTGGAGTAACAACGACCAAGGATATTAGGGAGGCAACAACCAAGGGGGTGGAACAATAACCAAGGCAATCGGGGGTCAGGCTTTTAAAGGCTCCGATGTATCAACAACAAAACAACCCGCCTCCTTATCCTTCCTATGGTCCAAGTTCTTCCAACAATGAGATGGGATGAATTGAGAATATGTTCAAACAAATGATGGAGAAGAATGCCGATTCCGATGCCCAACTAGCCTCACACAACACATCAATTCGCGACTTGGAAGTTAAATTAGGGCAAATATCTCAAGCTTTAAACACTCGTCCTAAGGGATCACTACCAAGTGACACGGTGGTGAACCTAAAGGGTAGGAATAACATGGGACATGCCATGGCCGTTACTACAACGAGTGGAAAAGGTGGGGATGCACCCACCTCAAGTCAAAGAAAACTTGTGGATGATGAGCAAGTGGTATAAGAAGATGAGATCCAGAACATGTGGTGCAGGCAAATGTTGAAGTGCAGATCGATATCGATGACAATGTGGAGGAAGCTCTAGGGAGACATTGTTGACATACCGGAACCGGTAGTGCAAAAGACTAAAGCACCAATGCCTAGGCCTCCTCCTCCATATCCTCAAGGCTTGCCAAGCAAAATGGCGAGAATCAATTCAAAAATTTCACTGACATGATGAAGAGTCTATCTATCAATGTGCCATTGGTTGAAGCTTTGGAGCAAATGCCCGGTTATGCAAAGTTCATGAAGGATTTGGTGACAAAGAAGCGGTCGATGAATTGTGAAACTATTAAGATGACTCATCAAGTGAGTGCAATTGTGCATTCAATGGCTCCTACAATGGAAGATCCCGGCACTTCCACAATTCTTGTACCATTGGAAGTGCCGAATTTGCAAAAGCTCTTTGTGATCCTAGGGAAAATATCAATTTGATGCCTTATTCGATTTTCAAGACTTTGGGAATTGGGCAACCAAGACACACATCTATGAGATTACAAATGGCCGATCGTACCATGAAGAGACCGTTGGGAGTGATTGATGATGTGTTGGTCTGTATTGATAAATTCATTCTTCCGGTGGATTTTGTCATTCTTGATTGTGAGGTTGACTATGAGGTGCTGATTATTCTTGGGAGACCTTTCCTTGCTACGGGGAAGGCTCTAGTTGATGTTGAAGCCAGAGAACTTACCTTCTGGGTTGGTGATGAAAAAATGGTTTTCCCGTGTGTATGTCTATGAGGCAACCCAATAGCAATGAGGTGTGCTCTTTCGTGGACTTGGTGACCGATGTGATTGTGGATGAAACAAGTGATGTGATGAATGTTGATGATACATTGGAGTCCGTTTTGCTCAATTGTGATGATGAAGAAATGGAGGGTTTCGTGGAACGTGAGAACTCTTTGCAAGGAATGGGGTTGTACACTTATGAGCCCACAAATTTTCCTTGGATCTTGAAAATATAACCACTCCTCCAACAAAGCCTTCAATTGAGGAGCCTTCCATCTTGGAGTTGAAGCCATTGGCTCTATAACGACCCGACCGGTTGTTTTGAGCTCTAGCGCGTCGTTCAGCAATTTGAGGCCATGAGCAGCTTCACTTCAGGTATTATGACTCGTACGCATGGTCGGAATCGAATTTCGGGAAGTTCGGAGTTGATTTGGAAAAAGAGTTCTCATTTCGGAAGCTTTAAGTTGAAAGAATTGACTAAGATTGGATTTTTGAGTAAACGACCTCGGAATCGAGATTCGAAGGTTCCAGCAGGTTTGTATGATGATTTCGGACTTGGGCGTATGTCCGGGTCGGGTTTTGTAAGACTCGGGAAAGTTTCAGCACCTATTGTGGAAGTTAGCAGTTTTGGAAGAATTTTATAAGTTTGGGTTGAAGTGCATTTCAGTGTTATCAATGTCTGATTGGGATTCTCAGTCTGGGAATAGCTCCGTATGGTGATTCTGGTGTGGTGAGTGCGATCGGAAGTGAATTCGGAGGTCCGTGGGTCATTTTGGAGTCATTTGACTAAAGATAAAAATTTGAAGGTTTTGAGGAGTTTGACCGGAAGTGAACTTTTTGATATCGGGGTCGGAATCCAATTCCGGAAGTTGGAGTAGGTCCGTAATGTCGAATATGACTTGTGTGCAAAATTTGAGGTCAATCGGATGTGTTTGATAGGTTTTGGCATCGAATGTAGAAGTTTGAAGTTCTAAAGTTCATAAAGTTCGAATTGAGGTGTGATTCGTGATTTCGGCGTTGTTTGATGTGTTTGAGGTCTCGAGCAGGTCCGCATTATGTTTTGGGACTGGTTGGCATGATTGGTTGGGGTCCCGGGGCCTCGGGTGGATTCCGAATGGTTAACGGATCAAATTTGAAGTTTGAAGAAGGGCTTCAGCAGCTGGTATCTGGTGTAACCGCACCTGCGAGCCGTAGAAGCGGCTAAAGGAGCGCAAATGCGGTTGAGAAGGGAGAAGGCTGGGACCGCAGATGCGGTCAAGTTGCCGTAGAAGCGGGACCACACCTGCGGAAGAAGGAGCGCAGAAGCGGAAATAGGGGGGCTGGTGAAGGACCGCAGATGTGGTAGTGGGGCCGCACCTGCGGAACCGCAGAAGCGGTCAATGGACCGCAGGTGCGGAAAGGCTGGAGGCAGTGTGTTCTTTTAAAATTGGGGATTTGTCATTTTTCTCCCATTTTCATTTGGTGTAGACGATTTTGGAGAGCTTCAAGCGGAAATGTTCTTCAAATATCTCAAGGTAAGTTGTTCCCACTCATTACAAGTTATATACATGATTTAGATATGGATTTGAACATGAAAATTAGTGAAAAACTTGGGGTTTTGGTGGAAAGTCCTAGAATTTATATTTTTGGATTTTGACAACGATTTTGGGTATGAAATTGAGAGTAAATTATATATTTGAGTTCGTGAGGTTATGGGTAAACTTTGTCTTCGAAAATTTTTGGAATCCGTGCACGTGGGCCCGAGGGCGTTTTTGTCAACTTTTCAATCGGAGTTAGGAATTGTTATAAATTGGATCATTAGGAGTAATTAAGCATATATTAATGGATTTTCATAATTACTGGCTACTTTTGGAGCATTTTGCATCGATTTGAATCTTCGGAAGGGCGTGGAATGCCGGTTATGGAACTTTAGAGCGAGGTGAGTCTCCTTTCTAACCTTGTAAGAGGGAATTATCCACATAGGTTAATTAATTGAATATGTGCTGTTAATTTTTGGGGCTACGTATGCACGAGGTGACGAGAGTCCGTGCGTAGCTACTATTATGCCTATGTCCGGGTAGTCTAGGACCCAATAGCATGCTTACTTGTAATAAATGCAACCTTGTTGACAAATATAAAAATGCTTAAAACACATCGAACGTGTAAATGAATTTCTAAAAGACTAGATATCATTACTTGACTTTTAAAAGAGAAACTTGCCTTTTCCTGAATAATTACTCCTCGATGAATTATTGATTTGACTGTTGAATGTGTTTATCTATTGTGGAACGGGCCGAACGCCTCGGTAGATTAATAGATGCATCTATGGTTCGCGTCATTCGACCCTCTGGCAGTGCACAATTTAAATATTGTTGGATCGGGCCATACGTCCTCGGCATGATTTGTGCATGCTTGTATTGCTTGCCTTGAAATTAATTGAAGTTGATACTGTTTCTTCTCGGTTTGAGAATATATGTATAAATGATGAAAAAGGAATTTGGGAATTTCCTATAAAAGAAAGGATTGTTTACTCGGTTCACTCTATTGAATTACCATCATGTTTATAAAAATCCTCGATTCATTATATTATTGTGTACCATTATTGGACCACTAGTAAGTGTCGAAGTCGACCTCTCGTCTCTACTTCTTCGAGATTAGACGGGATACGTACTGAGTACACGTTGTTTTCGTACTCATGCTACACTTGCTGTGCATTTTTGTTGCACAGGCACAAGTATCTCTAGTGGCTTACTGGGCGTAGCAGCATGGATGATACAGAGACTAGGTGAGCTGCATTCCTCGAGGCAACTCGCAGCTAGTATAGTCTCTTTCAGCGTATTGTATTTACTTCCTGTCCAATTTGTATTCCGGACAGTTATTGTATTATACCTTATTTTTTCCTAGAAATTGCTCATGCACTTGTGACACCAGGTTCTGGGATGATTATGGGATTATTCAGTATTCAGGAATTGTTAAAGACACCATTATTATTTCAGCAAATTTCATTATTATTGTTTAATGTATAAAAGAAAAATGATTTCAACATATACTAAAACGGGAATTTAATTAACTTCTTGGTGTTGGCTTGCCTGACAGTGGTGTCGGCGCCATCACGACCCTTAGTGGATTTTGGATCGTGACAACATGGTATCAGAGCACTAGGTTCCCTTAAGTCTCATGAGTCATGAGCAAGTCTAGTAGAGTCTCGCGGATCGGTACAGAGACGTCTGTACTTATCTTCGGTAGGCTACAGGGCTGTTAGGAGTACTTCCCTTCTTGATTCCTCATCGTGCGGTTTGATTCCTTCGAGGCTTATGCCTTTATTTCCTTCATATTCAATCTTATGCGACGTGGAGTGTGAGCATGTGATTTTTGCCTCGCATGAATTACTCCTACAGATTTCTTAGATTTAGGATTTTTTTTACTTTTAATTTGTAGGAATTAATTGCATAATTTTCGTGTTTATTTGCAGTTTTAATTTAACACAAATTCATAAAAAATACAAAATTACGCATTGCATTTGCATTTAGGAATTAGGGTTTTACAAAAATACAAAAATCACAAAAATTGATTTATTTGCTTTGTTTAACTTTAGCTTTGAATTTTGTTCAGTTTTCATTTAAATTGGTATTTAATTAATTTGTGTTGATTATTAATTAGAACTTAATATAGTTGGGTAGGTTAATTTAGTTTTAGAGTTAATTTAGATCTTAGTTTTAATTTGAAGGAAAAAGAAAAGAAAATGGAAAGAAAAATAGATTCCTTAATAAAAGACCTGAACTTGGGCCAAATCCACCTCAAACCCCCTTTAAATCAATCCAGGCCCCAAGCTAAAGCCCCAAATTCGGCCAAAATGGCCCAAATCCATACCCCTACCCGGTCCAAACGATCATGCCCTTGAGACTAATAAAACGACGTAGTATAGGAGGGATACTACGTCGTTTTGAATTAGTGCCAAATCAATCCAAGCCATCCATCCACCCCAATCCGACGGCCCATAATTCTCCTTGATTTTGAATAATACTGTCTGAAATATGTGAAAACCCTAGAGACCAGAAATTCCCTCCTCGTACCCTGTTCGACACCACCGCGTCTCCGCCGTCCCCCACCGTCCGCCGCCGGCCGGAAATCGCCTCTGCCGGCGGCGATTCTCCAAACGATCCCAAATTCACACCACACCTTCCTCTTCATCTCCCCAGTGCATATCTGGACTTATTTTCTTCCAAATCTCATCCCAACTCTTCAAATAACTCAAACCCTAGCGCCTCCACCGCCGTGTGCGGCGGCGCCACCTTCCAAACCACTTAAAAATAACACCCTGAACTCTCCTCGCTTTCCTCTTCTTAAATACTTGTTTATCTTCTCTCAAATATTCCTTTAATGCCTCGAATTTCAGATCGAAAGTTCGTCCAGAACCCTAATTTTATAAACTTGAGGCTTATTGAGGTCTAGGCTATAATAGCCTTTAATTATATGTTTTCTCATGAAAACACATAATTAAGGACGATTATAATCCATTTAAATCCAAGAAAACTCATCAGACTTGAATTAGTCAAATGAAGGCCAAGTCAGTAAGTTCTTTCTTCCTTGTTCGATTATATCTTTTATGGTTGATTCTATTCTCGTGATTTTTTTGGTCTTGTGTGATCCAATGTTTGTTTCTACTAGTATAGGTTTTAATTTTTACTGATTAGTTTAGTTAGATTTAATTTTTTGTTTATCCTTGCAGTCGTTCTTAGAGTTAATTTTGACACAATTTTGATTCATGTTTTGTGCTTGATTTCGATTAGTTGATCTATAGCTATTACTGTTAATTTGATTTTAACCCGGTTCGTTTTTTTTTTTCACTGAACAGCGTAGGTTATAAGTAGAATTAATGTGATTAGTTAAATTGATTTTTAGGATTGGTTTGGATATAGCTGAATACCCTAACCATTGACTGACTAACCATGGTTAGTTTGGGACTAAGGATTAACTGGGTTCAGGTTTAGTTTGTTGGGTCCAGTAATTTCAGAATAAATAAAAGGGTAATTTAGGCATAGAAAAGGGTAGTTTTATTAGGAATAGCAATTTTTAAAGTAGGGAAGGGATAGTATAGGAATTGTAATGGGTATAGGACTTTCTAGAATAGACTTTAGTATAGTTTTCAATAAAATAGGTGTTGTGACTTGGGTAACAAGTTTAAAAATAAGGGACTAAAAGCTGAAAATGAGAAGGACTAAAAAGAAAACAAAAATCTGAAGGAAGCCTTAGGCTTTGCCTATAAAAGGCACACCCATTGCCTTGTTTAACAAGTTTCGAGACCCTCTGAAAATTCCAAGAGTTTTGGAGCCTCCAAAAATTCTCCCCAAAAGGTCCCTTCTCTAATATCAGATCTGATTTTGAAATTTCAACCTTCAAAAATCCAAAAACAATAGAAAATCCAGTAGAAAAAGCCAAAAATTACTGCTTCATTAAAGACCTTAGCTTAATTTCCATTTTTAGGAGTGAATTACATCTTCTAGCTTAGTTTCTGTCAGCTGAAGTTTCAAAGGTTCATTAGAGTTGATTTCACGTGGGTTTTTGAGTTTAATTGAGTCAATTTTGGATCAAATTGAGTGCTGTGTTGCTGTGCTATGATGCTGGGTTATTGTTGAAGAAATTTTGATTCAAAATTATCCTTGTTGCTGCTGAAATTTCACTGCCGTTGTGTTATTGCTCAAAGCTGACCTCAATTTTCCTTCTCCTTTTAATAAATTCCAGGTATTCTTCAATCTCACTGAAGTATGAAGGACTAAATCTGCAAGTGTATTCGAGTTATTGAATAAATGACAAATTACTCATATCAGTTTCATGTTTAGCTTGTTTGTGTACACATTAACTTACACAATAGATTATGTGGTAGTAGCATTTGAAACCTAGACGACCTGGACCTTTTGACAATTGTAATAACTGGACTGTTATACTAGTGTGTATTTATTCAGTAATATTTAGTTCTAGCGTAGGTTAATTCAGATGTTTGTTTAGATTTCATCTCACGCCGGAGTATTTGCTAAACCGTGAAGAACAGCGTGGAATTTGCAACTGATCCTGAGGCTAGTACATATTTGTATCCATGTTAACTTCAGGATTAATAGGCCTAAGGAATAATTAATAGTATGCATTTCAACGTGTCAGATAAGTTTGATGCTTGCATATGGTAATAACTCTAATATAACCATATTTTCTATCATTGTTTGTGTTAACTCAGCTTAGTAAAATATTTAGAATCTGGACCGTATTTGAGGCTTAGTTCCACGCTTTATGCAACGAATTAATTCCTGATGATAGCTGTAGTTTAAAACGCTAATGTTTTGTCAAAAACATTTAGTTTGGTTATAAATGCCTGGGCTGTTAGAGCCATGAAAAAGCAATTTAACAGGCCCCAAAAATTAATTTAGCATCAGGTCTTTAGGCCTATCACAGGCCCAGGCTGTCCAGCTTTTGTGAATGAGACTTGGGCCTGTGCCATGGCCTGGATATTGGGCAGCCTTGCAGGTGGTGTTGCAAATAAAATAGGACAGACTTATGCCCAAGGACGACATCAGAAGCCCAAAGCTGGGCCAACTTTAAATGAAACACAGCAGCATTCGCAAAACCCTGGGCTAATGTTCAAGATCCTAATTGTTAAGTCCAAAAGTCTTTAAAAACTACATTAAAACATCGGGAATTAATTCACAAATATAAATTTGGGTTTCAAATTAGGCGGCGGGTTCAAATTAAGAGGGTCTTCCCTTTTGTTTGAATTCGGACTTGAACTTGAGGCCTTAATTTATAAATGCGAATTAATTAGGGCCCGTTTAGAGACAACACTGTAATAGAAAATCATAGTTTTCTTTCAGGATGACCTTTAAATAAAACATGAGACGAGCCTCGCCGCACAAAACATGTAAATTGTGGGGCCCTCATTAAATACTATATTAAAATATTAGAATTCGGGACGTGTTGTTTAGCGAATTTCACGGCCTCCCGCAAAGTTAATAACCCGTTAGTCACTTTAGGCACGCTTTTAATAATATTACTTTCCTAAACCTGGGTGTGCATTTCATGCAACCCAAATCCAAATTCCAAAACGTTGAATAAGAGGTGTTGAGGATCCGGGTGCATTTCATGTGACGTGATCCAAAAGCACGCTCTTAAACGGCGTTCACTTTCGTAAAAACAAGATAACTAAAAGCGGTAATACATTATAGGTTGGAATATGTATTAAAATCAGATTTTTAGCCATTTATGATAATTTAAGCGACCGTGCTAGAACCACGGGATCCGGGGGTGCCTAACACCTTCCCTCGGGTCAACAGAATTCCTTACACAGAATTTCTGGTTCGCAGACTCCAATTGGGAAGTCGAAATTTTCCTCGATTTGGGATTTAAATTAAATCGGTGACTTGGGACACCAAGAGCCAATCCTATCCCAAGTGGCGACTCTGAAAAATAAATAAATAATCCCATTTCGAATAATGTCACTTTAAATGGAAAAACTCCCTTGTACATTTATCCTTCGGGGTAGGTGTGTAAAAAAGGAGGTGTGACATGGAGCGCTTATTATAAATCAGGAATTGAGAAATTTTAAAGGTACTACAGAGGTGGTACGGGATGCTTCTCCCGGCGTAGTTGATTTGACTATTGTCGTCGCCTTGTGGAAGGATATTCTGTCATTTCAGCTTGGTAACTGTATTTCTGAGAGCTCTGAGGCTAGGCACAAGTTGCCATGATGCTTATGAACGATTGTCGCACAGTATTGATGTGATGGTAGGATGCTTGCCTACGTGTCGGGGCAGTGAATGACTTGAAGGGAGGTTTACTCAGTGCATGATTTAGAGATTCGGTATTTTATTCCCGGCGGGGGAAAGGCAATTGGGCTAAGGATGTTCAGATTTGGGTTGATGGAGTAACAAGGCTTGGTATTTGCGAGCGTGGTGAAATTTTCATCTGTGATGAGGTGTCGTTGTCCTTGTTGAATGTACTAAGTTCACCGGTATTAAGACCTTCAACAATTTGCCTTTGGGGCAGGATATTTTAAGATAGTATTGGAGAAGCGGCTGTCAGAGATCCTGGGGTGCGGTGGTTCAGGATTTAATGTGTATTTCTAATGCTGACGGCTCGAGAAAGATGATCTTCGAAAAGGTTTAAAAGTTAGTAGCGGTATATTGTCTCAAGAGCTACCGAGATAGATGTCGATCTAAGGCATCAGCTGAGCAACAAAGGTGATGAAGGACATGTGGAAGGTGTCATGCGGTGGTTAAATTTATAGAAGGCCAAGTGTAAGAAGCGGAAGTCGAATAGTTGCTTAAAAAAGAGGGTTTGGCCAAAGTGGGAGAGTGGCAGAGCAGCACGTGGATTCAGTGGCAGGATAACTACACCCTTGAGGAAAGTTTGGAGTGATTTGGGAATTTTAGTGGACGGTGATTGGGTCTACGAGCTTAATTGGAAATATTAGCATGACGGCGGGAGATTTAATATGACGGAAAGGAGCTGCTTGATATGAAGAAGGATACAACATAACTTTGAATTGGAAGATATTGTCGCACATTTAATTAATGTCCACGGGGAGTGAATGGACTTGTGCAGCTGGTGGATGAGCACGAGCTCAAGATGGGGTTATTGATGTCGTAGTAATTATACCCCGTGCAGCGACGTTGGAAGATGTCGGCGCGTAGTCTCCACATTTGGGGATGCCTCCTATGAGCATATCAGCGGTCGCGCGGTTGGCAAAGCTTCGGCGAAGGATTTTATTAACTATCCGGTAAGAGGTCTAATATGTGAATGTTGCTAGAGATTCAGAGTGTTCATGAAATGCTAAAGGAAGGATTTCGAGGAATCTGGCGGTTTAATTGCGCAAGGTCATGTCAATAAGAGAGAAAGAATCTTGTTGGATTCCAAGGTTGTGTAATGGTGGCTTCAAGCTTAGTGGGAGAGTCCCACTGCCTACGATGGGGTTGTATGATTATTTTCTTGTGAGGTTTCAAGTTATCGGCGTATTGGTAAGTTGTTTCGGCTAAGGAAAGAGAACATCGGTAGTAATTTGAGCAAAGGAATTGAAGAATGTGTTCTACAATTGGCATCATCGATTCATGTTCAGGCTTTGGGAAGACTCAGGAATTATGCTTCGCGTTGAAGTGAGTTGCAAGGAAGGTGATTCGGCCGGGTGCTTCTTTGAGAGGGTGGTCATGGGCTAGCGGAGCCTCGCAGTTGATTATATTCGGGACCATGTCATAGTGGGTGACTCTCAATGACAGTCCTAGTGAATTCAAAGGTTAAAAAAAATAATGCGATGCCTAAGGATTCAAGCCCGCGATATGTTTAAGAATCGAGCCTGTGAAACAACTTATGATAAGGGGCTCAGAATGTTCTATGATGTTTTGACTTGCAATGTAGCATTGGGAGGAAAAGGAGAAAAAGACTTCGAATTCGTAGAGGAATTATCAGGATGGATGTACCAGTCGAGATGCGAATATGCGCACAAGGAAGGTATGATATGGTTCGTGGGATTTGAGAAGACATGGTCTCGTGTTACAAGGCCACTCGGGTTGAGTGTATTATGTGTTGAATGAAGTTATCATTATTCCAAGATAATTAAGGGTAAATTGGAAGAGGTTGGATTGATTGCCATGGTTGATTTGGCATACTGGTGGCAGTGATCAGTTCCTTCAGCGTGATTAAGTTATGCAAGTGATTTGTGATGGTACGTGTGAGGCTTGTCGTCCCCCGTAATTTATTTTATTCAGAAGTATTCTAGTATTATGGCTTGCTATGTGTAGGTGGATCCCGAAAAGAGCTATGGTGGCTTAGGTCACTACTTGAAGAATTGCACCTTCTACGGTTGTGAGAATTCACTCGTGTGTTGCTATGGTTCTCTTGGAATGAGTTAAGTAAAAAGTTTCCATGTGAGGAAGTGTTTACGATGTTAGTGGTCCAGGAGTTGCGGTGAATTTCTTGTACTATCGCATGCTGACTTGTTAGGTGCAGTGAGTGTTATGAAATTTGAAGGTGAGGATCAAGGTTGCGGTTGGGTGTTGACAAGGGTGTCACGATCTCGGATGAGCATGAAAGGGATTTGAATGTTTTGAGTAAGCTGGCATTGTCTTCAGCGTCACCTGGGTCAGTGTTTTGTGAAAGAGGCTTTGCATCCTGGTTATGGATTCTTGATCGCTTTTCAGCGTTAGTGCGGCCGGTGGTATGGATGTGCAGACTTGTTATCTATTACGGAAGGTCGTGGGAGCGTGTTCCACGGGAAGATTGTATAAGTGTGGCATGTAGTCACTGATTGATTGGAGAATGAAACCAAGTATGAAGATTGTGGTGATATTGTTAATTTGAGAATTTTTGCATGGAGGGCACTCGATTTATTGGGTTGTGGACTGTGGAGGATTACTTCGGTTATGATGGTTGTTCTTGTGTGTTATGGGAAAAAAGGGTTGTTATGGACCTAGAAGAGATTATTGGCCTAGTTCGGTACGATCAGAATCGGCTTAAGGTCTGTGGATGGATTTAAATATGAATATGGGCTCTATGTTCGTTTCAGCATAGCTCTCCTCATGGAGCAGTATTCGGATGTTGGATGTTATTTCATCATCGGCTATTTCATGTAACGTTGTATTATGCCGTGTGAGTTGTGAACGGCTTGATAATTTTCTTATTTGTTGTGGTTTCGCGTAGCAATGGTGTTATGTGAGCAGGATGGCTCTTTAGTTTCAGAACATATATCGCACCTCAGTTGTGCTTGAGTTTGTTAGCTTATGGCGCTATATGTCTCCTCAGAGATGGTATTATGCACTTAGCGTGCTTGTGATCGATATTCGGTATTTTGTTGTAATGAGCAATTTAGCTCGATGTGTATCTCCTTATGTGAATTTTATGTGCGGATCGGGTTGCACGCCGCAACAGTGTGATGATAATTACAGTCCCTTATATTTTATTCTGTGTGTTTTGTTTCCATTTTTCTGAGGAGAGTTCATATTAGCTGCGTGAGTGGAGTAGTCCCTTCCAGAGCTCGTCTTTCTTATGTATCACGTTCGAGTTCGTAGCCTATTGGCACATTGTGGCATCAAATGAGACTTTTGGTCATGTCTGGGGTGGCTTGTTGCCTGAGCAGTTCGTACTAGGTGAAACAAGGTTATTAGATCTAGATCAGTGCAATTGGAGTGTATGAAGTATATTAAAGAGCAAAGATCATTATTTGGTTCAGAATGAGGTAATGATCTTGTCAGGAGTGTATACTCAATGATTTGTTGACTCGGCATTTGGTTATGAATTTCTACACATCTCTTCCATCGTGGCAGTATTACGGGGGCTGGAATAAGACACACACACACACACACACACACACACACACACACACATATATATATATATATATATATATATATATATATATATATATCATGAAGTGCATTGTGAGCATCAGATTCGGGGAATGTCGGTTATTATGATCAGAGAATGTTACTATGGTCCTGTGGATGAGGTGGTGCATGTTGAGAATTCAGCAAAGGCATGCAGTCATGTTCTGGTACCTCGTGTAGTGATTGATACAGTGTTCATATATTGTAAGCAGGCCTGGCAGAGAATTCCGGATGTTGGAATTGGGCTCTAAACTTATTTGCTTGAATAAAAGGGAATATCTTTAGAATTGATCGAGCTAATGTTCTCAACTGAGTTGTGGTAGAACGGATAGGTGCACGAGGTGTTTAATTGTGATTTCAGACAACTCCAAAGCAGTTCTTAGCACGTTCGAGGACGAACATATGTTTAAGTGGGAGAGAATGTAACGACCCGACCGGTCATTTTGAGCTCTAGCGCGTCGTTCAGCAGTTTGAGGCCATGAGCAGCTTCACTTCAGGTATTATGACTTATACGCATGGTCGGAATCGAATTTCGGGAAGTTCGGAGTTGATTTGGAAAGAGAATTCTCATTTCGGAAGCATCAGTTGAACGAATTGACTAAGATTGGATTTTTAAGTAAACGACCTCGGAACCAGGATTCGAAGGTTCCAGCAGGTCGGTATGATGATTTCGGACTTGGGCGTATGTCCGGATCGGGTTTTGGAAGACCCGGGAATGTTTCAGCACCTATTGTGGAAGTTAGCATTTTTGGAAGAATTTCATAAGTTTGGGTTGAAGTGCATTTCAGTGTTATCAATGTCTGATTGGGATTCCGAGTCTAGGGATAGCTCCGTATGGTGATTCTGGTGTTGGGAGCGCGATCGGAAGTGAACTCGGAGGTCCGTGGGTCATTTTGGAGTCATTTGACTAAAGATAGAAATTTGAAGGTTTTGAGGAGTTTGACCGAAAGTGGACTTTTTGATATCGGGGTCGAAATCCAATTCCGGAAGTTGGAGTAGGTCCGTAATGTCGAATATGACTTGTGTGCAAAATTTGAGGTCAATCGGACGTGATTTGATAGGTTTCGACATCGAATGTAGAAGTTTGAAGTTCTAAAGTTCATAAAGTTTGAATTGAGGTGTGATTCGTGATTTCGGCGTTGTTTGATGTGATTTGAGGTCTCGAGCAGGTCCGCATTATGTTTTGGGACTGGTTGGCATGATTGGTTGGGGTCCCAGGGGTCTCGGGTGGATTTCGGATGGTTAACGGATCAAATTTGGAGTTTGAAGAAGGGCTTCAGCGGCTGGTATCTGGTGTAACCGCACCTGCGAGGTTTTGGCTGCAGGTGCGGAGCCGCAGAAACGGACAAAGGAGCGCAAATGCAATTGAGAAGGGAGAAGGCTGGTACCGCAGATGCGGTCAAGTCGCCGCAAAAGCGGGACTGCACCTGCGGAAGGAGGAGCGCAGAAGCGTAAATAGGGGGCCTGGTGAACGACCGCAGATGCAGTAGTGGGGCCGCACCCGCGGAACCGCAGAAGCGGTCAATTGACCGCAGGTGCGGAAAGGTTGGAGGCAGTGTGTTCTTTTAAAATCAGGGATTTGTCATTTTTCTCCCATTTTCATTTGGTGTAGACGATTTTGGAGAGCTTCAAGGGGAAATGTTCTTCAAATATCTCAAGGTAAGTTGTTCCCACTCATTACAAGTTAAATACATTATTTAGATATGGATTTGAACACGAAAATTAGTGGAAAACTTGGGGTTTTGGTGGAAAGACCTAGAATTTGTATTGTTGGATTTTGACCACGATTTTGAGTATGAAATTGAGAGTAAATTATATATTTGAGTTCGTGAGTTTATGGGTAAACTTTGTCTTCGAAAAATTTCGGAATCCGGGCACGTGGGCCCGAGTACGTTCTTGTCAACTTTTCGATCGGAGTTAGGAATTGTTATAGATTGGATCATTAGGAGTAATTAAGTATATATTAATGGATTTGCATAATTATTGGCTAGTTTTGGAGCATTTTTCATCGATTTGAGTCTTCGGAAGGGTGTGGAATGCCGGTTATGGAACTTCGGAGCGAGGTGAGTCTCCTTTCTAACCTTGTAAGAGGGAATTGTCCCCATAGGTGAATTAATTGAATATGTGCTATTAATTGTGGGGGATACGTACGCACGAGGTAACGAGATCCGTGCGTAGCTACTATTATGTCTATGTCCCGGTAGTCTAGGACCCAATAGCATGCTTACTTGTAATAAATGCAACCTTGTTGACAAATATAAAAATGCTTAAAACACATCGAACGTGTAAATGAATTTCTAAAAGACTAGATATCATTACTTGACTTTTAAAAGAGAAACTTGCCTTTTCCTGAATAATTACTCCTCGATGAATTATTAATTTGACTGTTGAATGTGTTTATCTATTGTGGAACGGGCCAAACGCCTCGGTAGATTAAATAGATGCATATATGGTTCGTGCCATTCGACCCTCTGACAGTGCACGGTTTAAATATTGTTGGATCGGGTCGTACGTCCTCGGCGTGATTAGCGCATGCTTGTGTTGCTTGCCTTGAAATCAATTGAAGTTGATATTGTTTCTTCTCGGTTTGAGAATATATGTATAAATGATGAAAAAGAAATTTGGGAATTTCCTATAAAAGAAAGGATTGTTTACTTACTTCACTCTATTGAATTACCATCATGTTTATAAAAATCCTCGATTCATTATCTTATTGTGTACCATTATTGGACCACTAGTAAGTGTCGAAGTCGACCTCTCGTCTCTACTTCTTCGAGATTAGACGGGATACTTACTGAGTACACGTTGTTTTCGTACTCATGCTACTTGCTGTGCATGTTTGTTGCACAGGCACATGTATTTCTAGTTGCTTACTGGGCGTAGCAGCATGGATGATACAGAGACTAGGCGAGCTGTATTCCTCGAGGCGACTCGCAGCTAGTATAGTCTCTTTCAGCGTATTGTATTTACTTCCTATCCAATTTGTATTCCAGACAGTTATTGTATTATACCTTGTTTTTTCCTAGAAATTTCTCATCCACTTGTGACACCGGGTTCTGTGATGATTATGGGATTATTCAGTATTCAGGAATTGTTAAAGACACCATTATTATTTCAGCAAATTTCATTATTATTGTTTAATGTATAAAAGAAAAATGATTTCAACATAAACTAAAACGGGAATTTAATTAACTTCTTGGTAACAGGCTTGCCTGACAGTGGTGTCCGGCGCCGTCACGACCCTTAGTGGATTTTGGGTTGTGACAGCCTCCACATCTTCGGTATGAATTTCTGGGCCCTTATTCTACTTTACCAGTTATTATTTCCTCTTGTTTGACTAACATGCAGGTAGATTCTACATCGGCGGTGCTACAAAAGAGGAAGAAGGCTATTGGATGGACATTGACGGATATTCGGGGAATAAGCCTCACATTTTGCATGCACAAGATTAACTTGGAGGAAGGTGCCAAACTATCTATTGAACATCAAAGAAGACTCAATGAAGCCATACAAGAGGTTAACAAAAAGGAGATGATCAAGTGGTTGGATGCCGGGGTTGTTTACCCCATTTTCGATAGTTCGTGGACTTCTCCGGTTCGATGTGTTCCAAAGAAAGGGGGCATGACGGTGGTCACCAAATATAAGAATGACTTGATTCCTACAAGAACGGTGACCGGGTGGAGAGTGTGTATGGACTACCGTAAGCTCAACAAAGTCACAAGGAAGGATCATTTCCCACTTTCCTTCCTAGATCAAATGCTTGATAGATTGGTCGGTCGTGCTTTCTATTGTTTCTTTGATGGGTATTCCGGCTACAATCAAATTCTTATTGCTCCGGAGGATCAAGAGAAAACTACTTTCACATGTCCTTATGGTACTTTCACATTCTCGCGGATGCCATTCACCGGCGATATTTCAAAGGTGTATGATGGCGATCTTCACGGACATGGTGGAGGATTACCTTGAAGTCTTCATGGATGACTTTTCAGTGGTTGGGAATTCTTTTGATGATTGTCTAGCAAACTTGGATAAAGTGTCGGCAATATGTGAAGAAACAAACTTGGTGCTCAATTGGGAGAAATTTCATTTCATGGTTGAGGAAGGCATTGTCCTTGGCTACAAGATCTCAAAGAATGGCATTGAAGTCGACAAGGCAAAGATTGAGTTGATTTCTAAACTTCCACCTCCAACTCAGTAAAAGGCGTGTGGAGTTTCTTAGGCTACGCGGGATTTCACCGGCATTTCATCATGGACTTCTCTAAAGTGGTAAACCCGTTGTGCAAGTTTTTGGAGAAAGATGCTAAGTTCCATTTCAATGATGATTGCATGAGAGCCTTTGAGTTGCTAAAGCTCAAGTTGACTACTACTCCCATCATCACCGCTCCAAATTGGAGTGTTCCTTTTGAGCTCATGTGTGATGCAAGTGATGTAGTGGTAGGGGCTGTTTTGGGGCAACGCATCAACAAAAATTTTCATCTAGTTTATTATGCAAGTAAGACCATGAATAGTGCCCAAGTCAACTACACCGTTACAGATAAAGAGCTCATTGCCATTTTGTTTGCTATTGAGAAGTTTCGCCCGTACTTGATGGGTGCAAAAGTAATTGTCCGTACGGATCATGCGGCACTTCATTATCTCATGAGCAAGAAAGATTCCAAAGCCCGGTTGATGAGACGAGGACTTTTGTTGCAAGAGTTTGATATAGACATCCAATATCTAAAAGGGGGTGAAAACCAAGCAGCGGGCCACTTGTCTCGTTTGGAAGAGGAGGCGAGGCCGCATGATGGCCTTGAAATCAATGACTCCTTCCCCAATGAGAAACTCTTGGCTATTTCTATGAAAGAGGTGCCTTGGTTCGCGGATCTAGCAAATTATCTTGTGAGTGGTATCATTCCGGTTGAGTTCTCTTCAAACCAAAGGAAGAAGCTCAAACTGGATTGTCAAGACTATTATTGGGATGAACCATACCTTTTCCGGATTCGTATGGATAGAGTACGGATGGAGTGATTACAAGATGTGTACCAGAGGATGAACAAGTTGAAATTCTTGGGGCTTGTCATTCTTCGACGTATGGTGGTGACCATGGTGGAGCAAGAATGGCGGCCAAAGTGTTAAGTTGCGGTTTCTTTTGGCCCACTCTTTACAAGAATGCAAGTGATCTCGTCAAGCGTTGTGATGAATGTCAAAGGGCCGGTGGAATTTCAAAGAAAAATGAAATGCCCCTCACCACCATATTCGAGATTAACATTTTCGATGTGTGGGGTATTGACTTCATGGGTCCTTTTGTGAATTCTTGTGGAAACACCTACATCTTGGTCGCGGTTGATTATGTGTCCAAATGGGTTGAGGACGTTACTTTGCCCAACAATGAAGTGAGAAGTGTGGTGGCGTTTTTAAAGAAGAATATTTTTACAAGATTTGATACTCTAAGGGCTGTCATAAGTGATGGGGGATCGCATTTTGCAACAAAGCTTTTGACACCTTACTCACCAAGTATGGTGTCACTCATAAAGTCACGACCCTCTATCATCCACAAGCAAGCGGTCAAGTGGAAGTATCCAACCGGGAGATAAAGAGTATTTTGTCCAAAACAGTGATTGCTAACCGGACAGATTGGTCAAAGAAACTTGACGATGCCATATGAGCTTATAGGACGGCTTACAAAACACCGATCGAAATTTCTCCATACCGGTTGGTGTTCGAAAAAGCTTGTCATCTTCCGGTGGAACTTGAGCACAAATCCATGTGATCTTTAAAGAAGTTTAATCTTGAGTGGGATGTCGCCGCCAACTTAAAGGTAGGGGTATTCACGGTTCGGTTTGGTCGGTTTTAGATTAAAACCAAAACCAAAACAATTTAATCGGTTTTTAAAATTTTAAAACCAAAACCAAACCAAACTAAATACAAACCATCGGTCTGGTTGTTCCTGATTTGGTTCGGATCGGTTCAATTTTTCGGTTCTTAGCAAGCTAATAATAAGTCGATAATAGTAAAACAACACTAGGCAACAATATGAAAATAATATGCTAAATTTATGCTTTTATATATTTTTTTAGCACTGAAAGTTCTTTTACCTGTTTATATGAAAAGAATGAACAAAAAATAAACTAAAAGTAGACCAAAGTTGTGCGTAGGATTAGAGACTCTATGAAAAGAATGAACCAAAAACAAACTAAAAGTAGACCAAAGTTGTGTGTAGAATTAGAGAATTAGAGTCTCGTAAGGAAAAGAAAATTTGTTGATTCCTATTGTTTTAGCTTATGCAATCTTTAAAGATATAAGTAGAATAAACCAAAGTTCAAAATAATAATTGAAATGCATAAAATATTTAAAATTATTTACAAAAAGATATTATACGATATATGAATAATTATTAAATTTTGTATATAATTTATCAGTTTGGTTCGATTTATTTTTCGGTTGTTTATAATAGAACCAAAACCAAACTAAATATTATCAGTGTTTAAAATTTAAAAACAAAACCAATCTAAATCAAGAAACATATCGGTTTACTTAATCGATTTGATTCGGCTTTCGATTTGGATCGGTTTTCCGTCAAACCTTGAACCATCCTACTTAAGGGTGGCACAATTGAATGAGTTAGATGAGTTCCAATATCATACATACACAAGTTCATCCTTATACAAGGATGAGATGAAGTACCTTCATGACAGGTACATTCGGAACAAGGAGTTTAAAGAAGGTGATCTTGTGTTGTTGTTCAATTCTCGGTTACGGGTGTTTTCGGGAAAGTTGAAGTCTAAATGGAGTGGCCCGTTCGAGGTTGTGGGTGTGACACATTTTGGTGCATTGGACTTGAAGAATAAAAAAGATGAGGTGTTTAGAGTCAATGGTCACCGGGTGAAGCATTATCTGGGAAAAATTGGTGATGGCCACGTCGTGGCATTAATTTATTTCAATTGGTAGTAATCTGCGTAGTGTCGCAACATTAAATCAGGCACTTCTTGGGAGGCAACCCATGTTTCTTTTTCTTTTTCTTTTTCTTCTTCTTCTTCTTTAGATAGGTCTTATTTTGTGCTGAGCGGTTTTGATGTGTTGCAGGAATGAGTGTGCTTTGCATGGACTGTGCTCAGAAAAATTGGCTAAGTATGGAAAAAGTGTGGACCGCACATTAATTGTGCGAACCGCACAATTTTGAATGCCACAGCAGAAGGGATCTGTGGCCGCACAATTCTTGTGCAGACCGCTTAACTGGAAATCAAAAATTGCACACTCTTTGAAGTTTACCTGACAGAGAAATGGCCAAAGTGCGGCCGCACCAAAATCTGCTGCCGCACATGTAATTCTGTGGATTGCAAATCATCAAAGAGTAAATGTATAATAGGTAAAAGAGCGCGGACCGCAGATGGAATTCTGTGGCCGCACTCATCTCTTGAACTCTTGCCCATCCCGTTAAGTATAACTAGTAGCCTTCACTCTACCGTTAGAACTTTACACTCTTTGAGAATTAAAACACAAGCTAAAATCTTGCACTGATTCAATCATCTGCCACTTGATTCAATATCTTTGAGTTTTCCTTAACCCCGCTTCATCACACGTATGTTCAAATCACTTTTAGAAAATTTTCTATTTTCTTAATTTAGTTTATAAATTGTTAAGTTATTTTTAGACCATTTGTCAAATTCATAACCATGTGGACTGTAGATTGTGTGGGTAATCTCTTACTTGTTATTTGGGGAATGAGTATGTTGTTTATCATGTTTAATTGCTACTACCAAGTCCAAATTTTGCATAAATTAGAAACCCTAGAACTCTGCCCAATTTGATTTTGAATTGCGGTCCGCAGATCTGTAGGATAGGGCACTTAGTGTATCATGATTGTGCGGTCTGCACTTGAAATTGTGCGGTCCGCAGAAATTTAACCGCGGCCGCAGAAAAGTGTGTACGGCCTCAGATCAAGCAATTCTATGTCTTCTGAGAGTTGTCATTTTTGAGGTTCCAATGTGCGGCCGCACCCAAAATTGTGCGGACCGCACTTCAGATGTGCGGTCGCACTCAAAAATGTGCGGACCGCAAAATCATCACTGCAACCGCACTTTAAAATTGTGCGTTCTGCATAATCCTATCCGCAGCCGCACTAAAAAATACGCTGACCGCACTTCTCTACCCTGCATAATGTTTTGTCTGCAACTTTCTGCTTATCGACACTTGAACTACAACTGACTCCTACTGTTGTTTATTGCAGAAAATGGTTAGATCTCGGGGACGTACATCAAAGGGAAGAGGTGAACCCTCCTGAGGTCGAGGCAAGAGTACCTTACCACACACCTTACAAAATATTATATCCAAGAAGGCGACAGCCGGGAGAGGTAGAGTTGAGCCCGCTGAAACAAGTTCATATGTCCTGTCTAGGGAAGCATCAGAGGGTGACTTTGTGCAAGGCAACCTGATGCTCAATCACAGCCACAATAGCTTCAGGGGAGATATCAACTCCGATATGAGCCTTCCACCTCAGAGAGCACTTTTGAGGGTTCAAAAGATGACAGTCAAGGTTCAGAGCCCTCATCTACACATGCCCCCGATGCACCAGCTACTATATTTGATGAGGATGATATTCCGGATGACGCCCGAGGGGGTGATACCAGAGTTGCCGGCCTTGAGAGGTCGAAGAAGAAAGAAGTACGAAAGATAGGTTCATGAGCCTGACTGCATTCAACAGATTCCGAGAGTGGTGTCCGTAGAGATCGCTCACTCTTGAGCGTTAGTTTTTGTAGAAAGATTTGGATAGGTACAACCCATATATGTCAAGACAATTCCGGGAGAGAAAAGGGTGGACATGATTCACTCAAAGTATGGTGGATGCCAAAGAGCACTTGGTCCAGGAATTTTACGCCAATGTGGCACATATCAAGAAGGGGACCAAGGTGACGAAAGTGAGGAACTTAAAAGTGAGATTTGATTAGAGAACCCTGAATACATAATTAGGGTTTGAGGATGTAGAGCCGATACAATATCTGGAGAAGTTCACACTGAGTGATGCAGCTCGCCCTTGGCTAGCTGAGATTTTGGCAGCTCCGGGACCACCACCACTATGGATCACAGTAGGGGTTCCTATCCAGCGAAACACCCTCAACTTTAAAGCAAAAGGGTAGCAGACATTTGTGTGCAGCAAACTAGATCCATGCCAGAATGAAACCAATCCCCCAGTCCCGAGGGTAGTTCTAGTTGCTTCCATCATGGTCGGGTTCCCAATCAATGTGGGTACCGTGATGTCGGCCAACATGTCTCTGGTTGGAAGGCAAGGTAACAGCTCCTACCTATATCCAAAGCTATCACGGAGTATCTTACGGATGCGGGGGTGGAGTCCAAGAGTTTTGACACGAAGGTTTGGGCAAAGAAACCCTTCACTTGGTACTCTTTGAAGGACCCGAGGAACTTGAAGAACAAGGGTCAGTCGACTACTACTGTAGGCCAGTCTAATGAGCCTTCGGTGGTAGTTGCATATTCAGTAGCCATGCCTTCCACAATAGCCGAGCCTTCCACTAGTACAACCCCCATGCCTCCACTTCCATCTTCAGGGCCGTCAGCATCAGTTCCCTCCACTTCTACTTTGAGGTTGGTGCCTATTCATGTTCATCCACTTTCTGCACTGCGAGTCTCCCAGACACTGGCGAGTCTGAACAACAGGATGCAGACAGCTACTGTAAAGCTGTCTGACCTATCCAGTGATATTGCAGCACAGACATCTACCCCGGCACCCCAGATTCCTCCAACAGTGGAGGAAACTTTGAAGAAAATTTTGGAGAACCAGAAGACCATCATGGACACTTTGGTGGCACATGGGGGAGTAATTTAGGAGCTTGGGAGGCAGGTGAAGAAGATGAGGAAATCCCAGGCTTCAAAAGGAAATAGTTGACAAGTTGCGGGAGGAGGTGACTAGGATAGCAGCAGCCGGTGACCTTCCATTTGATATGTTGATGGAGACAGCTCCAGCAGCACCAGTAGATCCAGCAGCACCATCAGCTTCAGTAGCACCAGCTGGCCAGTATGAGGAGCCAGACCTGGCTACCAACACTGCTGAGGCGGTGCGACAGATGTTTGCCAACCCAGCTACTCCCCGAGCAGAGGATGATGAGATCCACTTGTAGGAGCCTGAGGGCGGTGACGCTGCTATGGACACAGAGATGTCCAAGGCCATATAGGGAATCCTCTTTTACCTTACCCTTCCTTATTCTTATTTTTTTAAGCATTGGGACATGCTTATCTATCGGGGGGGGGGAGGGGGATTATTTGATATTTGACATTGGTTTGTAATAACTGTTAACATTTTCTTTTTCGTTTTATTATGTACATATTATTCTCTCTCTCTCTTTCTCACTCTCTCACACTCTCTCTCTATTGATGTATATATTCTCTTTCCCTCTCTCAGTTTGTATATTCATTTATGTTTTCAGTAGCTTGCTTGGTAGCTTCTTTATTTTGTTTTCTTAGTAGTCAATGTTTAGTTTAATAGCTTCTTGTTTACTTTAATAGCTTCTTTTTAATTTAGTAGTTTCTCTTCATCTTTAAGTGATCAATATGCCTTTGATTTTCTTAATGCCACGGTTCTTTCTAAAGGTAATTTTTATGTGTACCGGGTGACTCTTCTCAATGATGGATGACGTGACAACCTTCTTAAGGGATTGAGTCCGTTTTTGGTATGTAGGTAAGAATAGTAGTAATAATGAATAAAAAAGACCTGATTGAGTCAGACTCGAAGTGTCAAACATGCTTCACTTGGTACCAACACACTTAACTATGTGCTTATTATTAAAAACAAGTTCTTGGAAAGAAATATCTCTAGTTAGTGACCTTCTGACTCTTATATTGACTTAAGCAATCATCGAGTGGTTTAGTCGAACCATTAGTGATTTTCATCTTGAATATGGTTGTTGTGGGCCCTCGACTCTATCCTCTTAACAATCCAGCTATGTGAGAGGTGAGATATTTTTGTTGCAAGTCTAAGTACCCGTAAGAATGGTCTAGAACTTGCCCCGAATGTGTTTCTAGGCAAAATTTTAAGTTTTGCTTGGCTTGAGAAGTGATTGTAGGCTCTCCTTGACCCGCTTGAAATTTTTCATGTCCCACCAATGTTGATATCCCTAGTCAACCCATTTGTGCCTAAAACCTTTCTCATTTGATAACCATGTTACAATCCTTTACTCGTTTTGTAGTGACCCTCTCTTGGCACCCGAGCTTTCCTTAACACTCTTGAGAAACAATTGGATAAAACATAAGTTTGGGGGAAAGACGAGTTTGAAAAAGGTATCAAGACACAAAAAGAGAAAAGGAAAGGTAAAGGAAAAGAAAAAAAGAAAAATACAAAAAGAAAGTGAATAAGTTGAAGAGTTGAAGGGATTCAAAGAAAAGTAACGATGCAAAGCATGGAGAAAACAAAGAAGGAGAAAAATGAATATCATGACCAATGTTGATATCCAATTTTTCCCTCATATATTTAAAATATGCATATATATTTTAAAAATAGTGCACATGCATTTACAAACATGCACAAGTATTTCTATAATTTTTCTATAGTTTTTAAAGCTTTATATCAAGTTATTTCTGCATTTTATATATACAAATATCCAATAATTATCCCTCATATCATTTTTATGATGATTTAATCATCTAAATCTATCATTTATGTCCATATAGTGTTTAAATATTTGAATTGCATCTTTTATAATTACATTTGCATTCTAAGGCTAGAATTGCACATTTTGCAATAATAGCCCATATATATGCATAATTATATTATCTATACAGAAAATGACTTTTTTTATTTTTATGATATTAAGTAATTATTTTAAATTATTTTCATGCACAAATGACATTTTTTGACATTTATTAATTATTTTTATAAATTCTTTTAGTAATTTAAATGGGTATTTAAAACATAGCCCCCTTTTAATCAATTTTTCGGACCTAGCCCAATTGTCCTAACCCATAACACAATAACCTAACCCAATTACCCTGACCCAATTACCCTACCCGTCCATAACCCACCCCAGCCTAAATTGATCCTGGCCATTGATCTCAGAAGATCATCGGTCCAGGATCCACCTTCCATTTTAATTATACTAAACCTCCTAACCCTACCCTCATTTCCCCCAACCCGTTGCCTCTGGATCCCTTCTCTCATCTTCTCTCTCTCTCACCCCCCTCTAACCCTAGCCCGCCGTCACAAATCCCCCTTGATTCATGGGGTTTTCCTTCGATTTCATGCCTTATCTGGCCTCATCTCTCTACTGGTTGTATGATTTTCGTGTTGCTTGATATGAATCTCAAAGACTCGAACCAAATCTAGTTCAAAGTCTCTTTTTTCTCGACTATTCCGTCTCTGTCCACTCCGAAATCTGTAAGCACGAATGTTTTGGTATTTTTATGGTTCCAAATCTCTAGTTCAAACCAGATTTGATTCGCTTCTGTCTATTTTCATGTATCTTGCTATTTCTGGTTGAATCCATTTAGATCTCTATAGATCTGGAGCGATTTTTTGTTTGTTTGGTATTTTTCCCTTAAATTTTTTGCTTTTACTATTATTGTTGACCGATTTCATTTACCCTAAAAGCTAAGGTTTTGGTTCTAATGCATTTCTACAAAAAATGCTTTAAACATTTAAGTGTTTTCATCTCTAATTTTTATTTACTTTTTCGAATGCTTTTTACTTAATTTAATAAAGCTCCATATATCTATCTTTGTAGTTCCCAGGGCTTCGATTATTTGGCCATTAATTCTACTGTTCTTGCTCGTTTACCTTAGCTCTATCAATTAAAGTGTTAATTGATTTACTTGCCTAAATTAGGGTTTGAATTTAGCACCCATATTTCCTTATTAAGTTCTTACTTGCTCTTACCTTATTTGTGTACCCGTACTACTGGCTGATTTTGTGTTCTGGCTCTAAATTGATTTTGGAATTGGTTATTACTTTATTTAACCTCATTCTTAGCTACTGATTGATCCCGTGTGAGATTTTCCTTATATTAAGTGGTACTTATTTGATTCTGTCCTCTTAATTGATTCATGATGACCTTAATTGATTGATTAATTAATTTTCGTACCTTGTTTGTGTGTAATTGATTTTTATACCATATTTGTTTTAGTCTATTGTATGCTATAAAAGCCCTTCCCTTGTACTGATTTTAGACACAGAGACACTTACACGCTTTACAACTTCTTCACTGAATAACCTTATAACTTTCAAACTCTCTGTTCTCAAAAAACTTAAGCTCTCTTTCTATTATTCTGATTTGTGCACTGTTTGGCCGGCTGAAAGCCAAGGCTAAATTCTCTGGATTCAATTTGCTATTGCATCCCTGTTTGCTTTCTGCTCAACTGGTATGCTTTAACTCCTATTATCCTATTCAGTTCTATGTGCTTACTTGGCTAGTTTATTTCAAAACCTCAGCATGATTCTATTTGCTATGTTACTGCCTGATCCCACATAGTGATAATGCTAAACTAATTTATCTCCAATAATGTGAAACCCTATCTAATTCAGTTGTATGCTCCCTATTCTGAACATGGCTGGATACTGCAAGCATGTAGTTAATATGTGGCTAATTCTGCTGTTAATTCAAGTAGCTTGACTTTTTGTGATTGCTTTAAATACTGGTATGAGTACCTAGCTTGAACAATCTACTTGAACCATGTGCTGAATATTGATTCTGTTTGTTTCTTGGCACAACTCTGTTTGCAACCCTGTAATCTGAATCTATTTGCTTCTGAAAATTAAACTGTTTTTTGTAAAATTATCCCCCTTACCCTCTATGTACCGGTTTTCAAACTTCTACTCTTAGTTATTTAGGTTCCTACCACCCCCAGTGTGAGCACTGCCTAGGGGCCTTGAGACTCCTCCGAACTCTTACACATTGGGGCTGGTCTTCCAATCTTTCATGAAATGTTTCTTTAAGTGTGGCCCTGGTATGAGCATTGCCCGGGGTCCCTGAGGCCCTTGGGAACTTTGACACACTAGGAACCTAATACTATGTGCCATGGATGGATCCTCCTTTATGCTCCAAAGTTGCTATGTTTGAAGGCCTGGTTCCCAGGTTTACATTGGGCCTGCTAAGGCTCCCTAATGGGTACTGTTATGTAATTTATTCATTCTGGGATGTAATAATCTCTGTAATAAACAGATTTGGGGCTTATAGTAAATTCGGGGGGGGGGGGGGGGGG
>NW_017672174.1:135647-137828 GCF_001879085.1 Nicotiana attenuata
GGTACCGGGGGGGGGGGGGGGGCGTTCTTTTATCTTTAAACTTGGGTAGAAATCCTGCCTATAGGTTATTATGTTGATTGAACATGTGAATGCTACTACTTGTTTAGGGATCCTTCCTATAGGATTGTTTTGTTCTATATTTTACTCCCATACTAGAATTCCTGTTTATAGACCCCTTGCATTAGAAATCCTGTCCATAGGATCCGTGCACATTTTATAACTTGCATGCATTAGTGACCATGTCTATATGATTCTATCTGTTTGAATAATAACCTTCCTGGCAAGTTGCTTAAAATTCTGCTCACATACGATTAATAGATATCATGCCTATAGGAAATAAAAGATCAGTTTCAACTTAGATATCATGCCTATAGGAAATAAAAGATCAGTTTCAACTTAGATATCATGCCTATAGGAGATAAAGATCAGTTTGAACTTAGACATCATGCCTATAGGGTGAAATCAATTCTGAAGCTTAGAAATCCTGCCTATAGGGGTTTACATATCTTCAGCAATTAGAAGGCATGCCTATAGGATTTAAAAGAAATAAAATTGTCTTTATGAGTTAAAATCAGTGTTACACTTACAAATCATGCCTATAGGTCTGTCATTAACAAACTCATAGAAATCATGTCTATAGGATCCTGTTAGTCTATTCTGAATCCAAACGCTCTTATAAATCACTTAGGCAACGTATCCACAGGACTCGCTATTGATTCTGGGTTTAAAACTCTGATATTTTACAGCCTGAAAATGCCAAGATTCAAAGATTCATAAAATCAGTAGGCAACCAATAGGTCCCGATGTCTCCTTAATAAACTGCTTCTTTATATTATGTTTTGCTCATCTAGATATCCTGCATATAGGATCCTAAATTAACGTAATTTGCTGATTGAATTGCGTGCATTTGTTGTCTACTTGTGGAGATAAATATGAGCCCCCTATTTGTTCTTTACATGAAGTCCTATCTGAATTTTATCTGTCGCCTAGCTTTTTCTCATTTTAAACAACATAGGTCAGTCCAGAACCACCCTAAATAGTGGTCCTAAATACCTCCAGGACCATAGGTAAGGGACGGGTAGTGCACGCACAAGGTGCGAGTTAGAAGCTATTAGAACGCTTAGGTAACAACTGGAAGATAGTAATTGGGTAGTAAAGGAGATGATGACCCGTGCGCTAATACTATGAGTAGCACCCAAACTTGGGGAAGTTACAAAGTATTGCATGGAATGATCCGATAGGCTAAAAAATCTAGGACCCCTTTAATCATGTTTTAAAGTAATTTGTATTTGTCTAAGCTGTTTTTACTTTCCTCTAAGACTAATTCGCTTAATTAAGTTCGGCCGGGACCCACCGTTGTGGACCTCGAGGGGTGCCTAACACCTTCCCCTCAAGGTAATTTCGAGCCCTTACCCTATCTCTGGTGACGCAAACTAGTTTCACGAGTTAACTGCTCTAGTTGCCCTAATGCACCTTAATCCGTTAGGTGGTGACTCTTCAAATACCATACCCGTCCCAAAAGGAAGGGAGTTGTCTCAGAAATGTCAAAACCCGATTTCGCGAGAAAAAGGGGGTGCGACAGCATGGCGACTCTGCTGGGGATATCTTTAGGCTCTTACCATAATGAACTTATCTGTGAATTAGTCTTTAAGCATGTCTTTATTATTCCGTTAATACCTGCACACCCTTTCCCGTTCTACGTGAGTTTATTTGCCTATATTTATTCATTTATGATCTCCTTCCCCTGTTTTATCACTTTTACTATGGAAAATGACTTATCTCTTTGTTTTTCTTTTTTTAAATGTCTTTACAATTATTAAATACGCATTTCATTATTATTCATCATGAAAATACTTGACAACGTGTTGTTTTCTTTTTGTATAACTCCATGCTCGACATCATATTCCACTCGTGCGTACTAATACCATGGCAACACTTGATGAGTGTCCGCGCTCTTCCTAGAATCACCCTTTAAATTCGAAAAGACTTATTTGCGGTATAACTAGACGATCAGCGGTGCAGTCGATGGTTCCGTGCCTTTCCCTCTCAAATTGTCCGCTTGAGGGTACCAGTTTAGACTCCTATAGAAACCTTACTCTGATAATAGCTTTACATGCATCATGGTCAAACCTAGCCGGGGTTAATATGTTGTCCACATAATAACCCTCTAAGAAAGCCTTG
>NW_017672174.1:137838-190296 GCF_001879085.1 Nicotiana attenuata
TTCAGTAGGTGATCTTCCATGCTTGTCCCTTGACTACCTTTTGAGTTACATAGACGATGTCGAACTCACTTAGTAGTATCTTCCATTTAGCTAACTTCCTAGTAGGCATGGGCTTCTGAAATTTGTACTTCAGGGGATCCATCCTAGATATGAGGTATGTAGTGTAGGCACAGAAATAATGCCTCAATTTCTGGGCTGTCCAGGTCAAAGCACAGCAAGTGCGTTTAAGCAGAGAATGTCGTGCTTCATAAGGTGTGAATTTCTTACTCAGGTAATATATGGCTCTCTCCTTTCATCTTGTTACATCATGTTGTCCCAAAACTTCATTTATGATCTCCTTCCCCTGTTTTATCACTTTTACTATGGAAAATGACTTATCTCTTTGTTTTTCTTTTTTTAAATGTCTTTACAATTATTAAATACGCATTTCATTATTATTCATCATGAAAATACTTGACAACGTGTTGTTTTCTTTTTGTATAACTCCATGCTCGACATCATATTCCACTCGTGCGTACTAATACCATGGCAACACTTGATGAGTGTCCGCGCTCTTCCTAGAATCACCCTTTAAATTCGAAAAGACTTATTTGCGGTATAACTAGACGATCAGCGGTGCAGTCGATGGTTCCGTGCCTTTCCCTCTCAAATTGTCCGCTTGAGGGTACCAGTTTAGACTCCTATAGAAACCTTACTCTGATAATAGCTTTACATGCATCATGGTCAAACCTAGCCGGGGTTAATATGTTGTCCACATAATAACCCTCTAAGAAAGCCTTGTCCAAAGTCCGCCGAGATTTCCATAATCCCAAGGGACACAATCACGATATGTGCATTTTTGGAGAGATGAAATGCCGACATGATAATCGTTAATGTGTAAGTAGTCGAATCCGGAGGGGGCAAGGGTCTAACTCTGTTTATTTTGCAGAAAATGAGGCACGAAGTCCCCAGGTTCGGCATGGTCCGAAGTATACCACCGTTGTTGTTAGACTGGTGGGAAAATCTTTTGCCAAGCGATAAAAACCACGTGAAAAGGGTTCTTGGAAATCTACCTTCCTTATTGGACATCCAACCAAACAACATGTTGATCGAAGCTGATACTATGTTCTGGGACGGAGAAAGAGCTGTATTCCGTTTTGGTGACATAGAAATGACTCCTCTCCTGGAGGAAATCGGAGGGTTTACTGGATTACCATTGGATAGTCCCGGTTTACTAGTACCAGAAAACCGTAATACTAGGGGGTTTCTGAAAATGATGGGCCTGAGAAAAAATGAGGACTTGGAGTGCTTGAAGAAGTCTTACATACCCTTTGACTTCATCTATGAACGATATGGACACAACAAATCTTACCGTATCTTTCATGACAAATTCTCCATCACTTCCCTATGTTGGACTCACCACAGGGTTTTTGTATTCATCGTCTGCTTTCTGGGTATGATAGTGTTCCCAAGCCAAGGGGACAAAATTCACACCAGGTTGGCCATGGTAACCAGAGCTTTAATGGAGAGAATTGAGGGACAAACTTATACTATTGTTCTGATGATTGTAGCAGACATATACCGAGCTCTGGATCGTTGCAAGAAGGGGTTCAAGCACTTTGAGGGTTGTAAATTGCTAATACAGATTTGGTAGTTAGAACATCTTCAGAGGGGTCAGTACCGCCAAGAGTTTCCATGGAGACCATGGAATGATCACATCGCTTTCCACCATCCTAAATGAATGGCCTTTATCCCGCACAGATTTGCACAGCCAGAGAACGCTACAGAATGGGCACAGTTTTTCAACAATTTGACCGAGGACCAGGTTCACTGGATGTTCGAGTGGTTCCCTACCGATGAATTCATCATCATATCCAGGTATGTTCCGCACTTGGTATTGATTGGGTTAAGGGAATACACCCCTATGTCCCTATCAGGGTTATGAGACAAGCTGGTAGAAAACAAGTCATACCACGAGTCTCCAAAATGAGCCATTACAGAGCCGATTTTCAGGATGACGCCGTTCCATACAAGTGTTAGGCCTAGCACATGTGGTATTTGAAGGTTATCATGGAAAAGGATACCATCGAGCCAGATCGATATCACGTCGGTCATGTGTACCTCTACCCATCATGGTTAGAAGATAACATAGCAGGAATATTTGAGCCAAGGGTTGGTCAAGGAAATAGGGTCATAGATGAAGTTGCTGAAGCACAGGTGAAGTATGAGAGGCTACGCAAGAGGGTCCTTGAATCCAAAGCCAAGCATCTGGAGCAACACAAGTTCGACATGGAATCAATCAACGAGTGGAAAGAAATGGCTACAAGGTCGGCAGAAAGGTCGGAGTACTTGGAGCAGCGTCTAATGGAACTGGAAGGGAAGATGAGGAAAATGGTCGTAGATTGTCAGAATGCAGAAGGAAACGAATGAGGACATCTAGCAAGGGCATACCTGCTGCTGGACATGCACGACCTGGGGAATCTGATTGATGGAGCCAAGAGGGCCAAATATGGGGAAGGTCCCTCCGGGACCAAGTAGATTAGGTTTATCTGTTTTGAGTCATTTTGGAATTCAAATGTAATAAGGCATATGCCATTAGCAACTCATTTATTTGTCATCGTTTTTAGGTTCGTCTTATTTATTACATTAATGAAATGAGGTATTTATCAGCATTAAATCTCTCCAAATCTACTTGTAGCTAGGCCCACCTCGGGCACAACGAGGTTCCCCACATAGGACGCAAATTTACATTTCCGCAATACGCAAATGTTTTTAGAATCCTTACTGACTTGTCTACCTTTTTTTTTCTTTATTTTGATTATTCCCATCCCCTAAGGTTGGTTCGCACATACTGGCATCATCAGCATGTCACACCACATCTAGAGGCCCTCCACCACCTCCTCATCCTCCAAGTAATCTGAAAAGCAAAGGAAAGGCTAAGATGGATTATATGAGTAGTATAATGCTGCGCACATGGAAAATGTTGAAACTTCAGATGGTCAGGGTACTCCGGCCCAGAATGATTTGTTCCTACGGTTGGAACAGAAAATACTAGAATTGCAAGGAGAACTTGAGCAGGTCCGCAACTTGGCAAACCTCTCCCTCACCCTAAACGTCCCAGACGTTAACCAACAAAATGCTCAAAACCCTGCACCTCCTCAAAACACACCAAACCAACGTCTACAAAATCCTCCCACACCCCATCAATACGCAACTCCTCCCCAAAATCCTAATCCTCCACAAATACCCACTCCCCGTCAGCACCAACATCTTCCTACTCAATACCCACAAACCACTTACCATACTCCTCAGAACATCCCGCAACCTATCCATGATCCGCAGAACTCAACTAACGATCACCACTACACTCCAACCCCTGGCACCAACCAAAATAATCCCATATACATGGAAACCTTACTTCACTCTGCTCAACCAACCTTATACGCTCCAGAATTTACCGAAAAGGACCTGCTCATTAAGAACATGGCCGAAGAGCTCAATAAACTCATGAGCCGAGTCCAGGGTATTGAAGGAGGCAGAGGAATTGAAGGTCTGAATTATGAGGATATGTGCATTCAGCCAGACGTGGAACTGCCTGAGGGTTACAAACCTCCTAAGTTCGAAATATTTGACAGAACGGGTGGCCCGAAGGTACATTTGAGAACATACTGTGATAAGCTCGTGGGTGTTGGGAAAGATGAAAGGATTCAAATGAAGCTGTTCATGAGGAGTCTCACTAGAGATTCCCTATCTCGGTATATCAGTCAGAATCCCAAGAAGTGGGTTAATTGGGTAAGGATGGCATCAGACTTCATGGATCGATTCAGATTTAACACAGAGAATGCACCGGATGTCTTCTACATACAGAATCTAAAGAAGAAACCAACAGAGACTTTCCACGAGTATGCTACTCGATGGAGGTCGGAAGCTACAAAAGTCAGGTCCGTATTAGAGGAAGAGCATATGAAAAAATTCTTCGTCAGGGCCCAGGATCCACAATACTATGAAAGGTTAATGGTAATCGAAAATCACAAGTTCTCCGACATCATCAAACTCGGGGTAAGGGTTGAAGAAGGGATCAAGAGTGGGATGGTAACCAATTTCGAGGCATTGCAGGCCACAAACAAAGCATTGCAGTCAGGGGTTATATCAAAGAAGAAAGAAGTAGGGGCAGTAATGNGGGTCCTGTACCCACGACTCAAAATTTCCTTGCCAAGCTACATGAAACAGATTTCCGGAAGTCCACAGAAAAATTATTGCTAATTGACCGAAGTGAGAAGCAAAAATATTCTGATAAGACGTTCCTCAGTAATATCATCATGACTCTCGAAGTCATGTGCGGTAGCAATACCAAACCGAATACGACGAGTACGTGGGGTCCTGAGCTAAGTAGTTGAAGTATCCACACCCTTCACTGCGACAGTAGCTCCTACACCTCCTTTCAAGTCCAACGCCATACCCTGGGATTACGTCGCCGAAACTAGGAGAAAAGGAAAAGCAAAGATAGAAGAATCTGGTGCCGCACAGGGGATGACCGGAATTGGAAGGATCTATGCACCCGAAAATTTTGGAGGAACAAGAAAGGAAGCTGCTACCAAACAACCCATCATTGAAACTGGTCCAGAAAATCTCTGGAGGAAAGTACAAGCGAGGGAATACTCTGTCATCGATCATCTGAACAAGATTCCCGCCCAGATATCCATCCTGTCGCTATTGCAAAATTCTGAGGAACATAGGAGTGCTTTGATGAAGGTGTTGAATGAAGCTTATGTACCCAACAACATCACCAGTGGAGAGATGGCCAACATGGTAGGGCAAGTACTGTAGAGTCATAAAATCACCTTCCACGAAGATGAACTACCACCTGAAGGATTAAGTCACAACAGGGCACTGCATATCACAGTACAGTTTGAGGACAAATTCATCGCCAGAGTCTTAATAGATGGGGGTTCAAGCCTCAACATTTGTCCATTGACTACTCTGAAAAGGTTGGGAAAAGATTTCCATGAGATACGAGTAGGGAGTATGAACTTGAAGGCATTTGATGGGTCTCAAAGGGCCACGATTGGGGAGATTAACCTTTGTCTGCAAATGGGCCCGACTTGGTTCGATGTTGAGTTCCAAGTATTAGACATATCTGCTACATACAATATTCTATTGGGACGGCCTTGGATACATGCCGATGGGGCTGTGGCTTCCACGCTATACCAGGCTGTGAAGTTCGAATGGAACCATCAGGAGTTAATCAATAACGGAGATGGGAGTAACCCCATTTACACAAGTCAAACTGTCCTGGTTATCGAGAATAGAAGAAAGCTGGGTGGAGAAACTTATCACCGCATTGAGCATGTCAACGTAATTGAGAAAGATAAGTGGTGGAGTAGCGAAATAGAAAGCATACTGGCATAGTCTGAGTATGAACCCGGCAAAGGGCTTGGGAAGAAACTCCAGGGCATTACCAAACCGATACAGTTGAAACGTCACGGCATAACGTTTGGGCTTGGATATCCATACACCTGGCAAGAATATAATGATTGGTAGCCACCATTGCGTGGTCCTTATTACCCTCTCGAGCAGCCAGTGCCACATCTGAGTCAGACTTTTCACCAGGCCGACACAATATGGAGATTTGTAGAGGAGGAAGCTTTGGCTGGGTTAAGGGACTTGTTTCTAGAAGATGAGAATATGGATTGCAATGTCATAGTTGAGGAGGAGGAGGAGGAAGAAGGCCTCACCATTCAGACCGTGGAGAAAGGAGCTGTCCTCAAGAATTGGACTGCCGCACCATCCCGGGCCCGTCGAGTTCCTGGGTAGCTTGGCAATTAGCCTGACTTGTTTTAATAGCCATTTGAGGCATTTAAGATATTTTCAGTATTTTGTTTTAGAGACGCATTTTGTTTTGAAATAATTGCTCGAGTCATTGAGCCGTACCTGTGTTTTGGATATTTTCAAAATTTAATTAATCCATTGTTATTTATTATTTATTACTACCTTTTACATTTTTCTTCTACATCATTATTATTAATTTTCCTGATGAACCGATGACTGTGACATGTAATGAGACAACGCAACATAAGGATAGTGACTCAAAAGAGGAAGATGAAATACCTGAGGAAGTTATCAGAGAAGTTGAGAATTTTGAGAACAAACCTAAGTCCAACCTGGACGAAATCGAGACAATCAATTTGGGAGACGCCGAAACTGTCAAGGAGACCCGCATAAGCATTCACCTATCACCGTCAGAAAAAGAGGAATATACTCGTTTCCTGAAAGAATATGAGGATATTTTTGCATGGTCATACGATGACATGACAGGCTTGATTACATCCATAGTAGCTCATAAGTTGCCCACCAATCCAATGTGTCCGCCGATAAAGCAAAAACTCAGAAAGTTCAAACCAGACATGAGCCTAAAAATTAAGGAAGAAGTCACTAAGCAGATCAAAGCCAAAGTCCTCAGGGTAGTTGAGTACCCAACTTGGTTAGCCAATACCGTACCGGTCCCGAAGAAAGATGGGAAAGTCACGGTGTGTGTTGACTATCGGGATTTAAACAGAGCAACTCCCAAGGACGATTTCCCTTTGCCAAATATACACATTCTGATTGACAATTCCGCCAAGCATGAACTCCAATCCTTTGTAGATTGCTTCGCGGGTTATCATCAGATTTGGATGGACGAAGAAGACGCAGAGAAAACAACTTTCATTACACCATGGGGGGGGGGGGGGGTACTGTTACAAAATGATGCCATTCGGTCTGAAGAATGCTGGGGCCACCTATATGAGGGCCTTGACGACCATCTTCCATGATATGATACACAAGGAAATAGAGGTATATGTTGACGACGTCATCATCAAATCCAAGAGGGCCACAGATCACATAGCAGATTTGAGGAAGTTCTTTGACAAGCTACGGAAGTACAATTTAAAACTGAACCCCACAAAATGTGCATTCGGGGTTCCTGCAGGAAAATTGTTGGGATTCATCGTCAGCCGCCGAGGAATCGAGTTGGACCCGTCAAAAGTTAAAGTTATCCAAGAGTTACCACCACCAAAGAGCAAGAAGGACGTGATGAGCTTCCTGGGACGCCTCAATTACATCAGCCGCTTCATAGCACAGTCCACAGTAATATGTGAACCCATCTTCAAAATGTTGAAGAAGGACGTTGAAACTAGTTGGACTGAAGATTGTCAGAGGGCTTTTGACAAAATTAAGGAATACCTGTCCACGCCACCAGTCCTAGTCCCGCCAGAACCTGGGAGACCTCTGCTACTCTATTTGACCGTACTAGATGGGGCTTTCAGTTGTGTTTTGGGACAACATGACGAGACGGTAAGAAAAGAGCAAGCCATATATTACTTGAGTAAGAAGTTCACACCTTATGAAACACGGTACTCTCTACTAGAACGCACTTGCTGTGCTTTGACATGGACAACTCAGAAATTGAGGCATTACTTTTGTGCCTATACCACATACCTCATATCAAGGATGGATCCTCTAAAGTACATCTTTTAGAAGCCTATGCCCACCGAGAAGTTAGCCAAATGGCAAATATTGCTGAGTGAGTTCGATATCATCTATGTAACTCAAAAGGCAGTCAAAGGACAAGCGTTAGCAGACCATCTTGCTGAAAATCCTGTAGGAGGAGAATACGAACCACTAAAAACGCATTTTCCTGAAGAAGAAGTGTCATTCATAGGAGAGGACATTGCTGAAGCCTACGATGGTTGGAGAATGTTTTTCGACGGAGCTGCAAACTTCAAAGGAGTGGGTATTGGAGCGGTCTTGGTGTTAGAGACAGGTCAATATTATCCGGTATTCGCAAAGCTTAGGTTTCCATGCACAGAATATGAGGCTTGCATCACGGAACTTAATTTGGCCATCGACATGAATATACAAGAGTTGCTGGTAATTGGTGATTCGGATCTTCTGGTACATCAAGCTCAAGGAGAATGGGCTACAAAAAACACCAAGATACTACCATACATGTATCATGTGCAAGAATTGATGAAGAGGTTCACGAAGATAGAATTCAAACATGTTCCAAGAATCCAGAACGAGTTCGCAGATGCACTGGCTACTCTGTCTTCCATGATACAACATCCGGATAAGAATTTTATCGATCCCATCCTAGTTAGGGTCCATAGTCATCCAGCTTATTGTGCTCATGTTGAAGAAGAAACGGACAGAAATCCATGGTTCCACGACATCAGGGAATACTTGGCGAAAGGAGACTATCCAGAGCAGGCGAATCACACTCAGAAACGCACACTGCGTAGGCTGTCTAATCATTTCTTCCAAAGTAGAGGAATTCTGTATAGGAGAACACCTGATCTAGTACTATTAAGGTGTGTTGACGCAAAATAGGCTTCCAAATTGCTCGAGGACATACATGTCGGAACCTGCGGACCACATATGAACGGTTTTATTCTATCCAAAAAGATACTCAGAGCGGGATATTTTTGGATGACCATGGAAACTGATTGCATCTGGTACGTCCAGAAATGCCACCACTGCCATATACATGCAGGCATGATAAGGGTACTACCAAATGAACAAAATGCAATAAGTGCACCTTGGCCTTTTGCTGCCTGGGAATGGATGTCATCGGTCCGATCGAGCCCACCGCTTCTAACGGGCACCGTTTCATTTTAGTGGCCATCGATCACTTCACAAAATGGGTGGAGGCTGCATCTTACAAAGCTGTAACCAAGAAAGTCATCGCAGATTTTGTCAGGGATCGTATTGTTTGTCGATTCGGGATTCCCGAGTCCATCATCACTGATAATGCTGCCAATATCAACAGTGATCTAATGAAAGCCATGTGTGAAACCTTCAAAATCAAGCACAAAAACTCTACAGCATACAGTCCTCAAATGAACGGAGTTGTGGAAGCTTCCAACAAGAACATCAAGAAGATACTAAGGAAGATGGTAGAAAATCACAAACAATGGCACGAGAAGTTACCCTTTTCCCTATTGGGGTACCGTACCACAGTCCGCACATCAACCGGGGCAACTTTCTATTTACTGGTTTATGGTACCGGAGCTGTCATTCCCGCCGAGGTAGAAATTCCTTCTTTAAGGATCATACAAGAAGCCGAACTCAGTGATGCAGAATGGATAAGGAGTCGCTATGAGCAACTATTGATGGAAAAAGAATGAATGCAGTATGTCACGGTCAACTTTATCAGAATAGAATGTCCAGAGCTTTCAACAAAAGGGTCAAACCAAGACAATTAGCACCAAGGCAGCTGGTGCTGAAGCGGATCTTCCCACATCAGGATGAAGCCAAAGGGAAATTTTCACCCAACTGGCAAGGTCCCTACATGGTTCACAGGGTACTAACAGGATGAGCACTTATACTTACAGAAATGGACGGAGAAGTTTGGCCAAAACCTATCAATTCAGATGCAGTCAAGAGATACTATGTTTAGATTGTTTACATTTCCTCCTCTGATGTAACTGAACTACGCTTGACCTGATTCCCGTTTAAGAGGGGATACGTAGGTAGCCCTGTGGGTTTGATCACATCTTAATAAAATCTTCATTTCCCTAGAACCAGAAACTGAGGCAGAATTTTGAGGAGGACCCTCAAAATTCCAGAACAAGTCCAGCCGACATCATCATATGCAAGACAGTCAGAAATTGATTAAGTCACTGGGGCAGAATTTTGAGGAGGACCCTCAAAATTCTAATGCAAGGAGGCTGCGATGTCTTTAAAGTGTTACAGTCATTAGTTCACCTAATTACCTGATATTATATACCACTATGTTTCATAAAATGATTCTATTTCATCAATAAATGCACATTTTCGAAAACTTTATTTCTGTGACAGCCAGGTGTTAACCAGGGTAACTCGAACAGGGCCTCTAGAGCAGAGCAAAGCAAAACAAGCAGAATAAGGCACGAACCAACCTCCACGCCAAACTCACAATTTTTCTTTGAATGCAGGGACAAGGAATAATCGCAAGTACGTGCGCCTTTAAATCGTCACCTTCATAACAACCGAACTGCCAAGCGCAAATATATCTCCATCTAGGAAATATTCTGCTCCTATTTGCTATTTGTCTACTGCATAAGACTAAGCATTGCCTTCTTTTTGCATGAGGCTAAGCCCTGCCTCCATATTTGCATAAGGCTAAGCATTGCCTTCTCTTTGCATGAGACTAAGCCCTGTCTCAAATCTTGCATGAGGCTAAGCCATGCCTCTATATTTGCATAAGGCTAATCATTGCCTTCTCTTTTCATGAGACTAAGCCCTGTCTCAAATCTTGCATGAGGCTAAGCCCTGCCTCTATATTTGCATAAGGCTAAGCATTGCCTTCTCTTTGCATGAGACCAATCCTTGTCTCAAATCTCGCATGAGGCTAAGCCCTGCCTCCATATTTGCATAAGGCTAAGCATTGCCTCCTCTCTGCATGAGACTAAGCTCTGTCTCAAATCTTGAATGAGGCTAAGCCCTGCCTCCATATTTGCATAAAGCTAAGCATTGCCTTCTCTCTGCATGAGACTAAGCCCTGTCCCGAATCCTGCATGTGGCTAAGCCCTGCCTTCCAAATTTGCATAAGGCTAAGCACTGCCTTCTCTTTGCATGAGACTAAGCCCTGTCTCGAATCCTGCATGAGGCTAAGCCTTGCCTCCCTATTTGCATAAGGCTAAGCACTGCCTTCTCATGAGACTAAGCATTGTCTCCCTCTGCATTAAGTGTTGCCCTATTCTAAACTTTGCATTATATTCTTCTCTCGGGGTTAAGCTCTACCCCTAAGCAAGAACATGCTTTGTCTTGTTATCACCTCCGATATCATGCCTCGGCACTTCATGGGCTGATATATATAGCCTACTTGTCCAAAGGCGTCATAGTCCGAAGGCATCATCCTCATAGCCTGAAGACACCATGTCATGGCCCGAGGATCTTTCAGCACTGCACATCCTTATTCAAAGGCGTCATCGTTCAGAGGCACCATTTTCATGGCCCGAGAACATCATTTCATGGCTTGCGAATCCCCTATCTCATGATTCATGGCCCAGGACGTCATGGTCTAAGGACGTCATCCTCTTCGTCCAAAGACAACCTTCATTGTCCAAAGGGAACTTGCATCATGTTTAAATTCTCGCAGTAATTTATACACTTGCATGCATCGTGTTTTAAGTTTTGCATGAAATCCAGGAGGTAACCGTTCTTCAAACAGGAGCAACTTTCGCTCCGGTTTCCACTCATACCATTTTTATCTTGCTGTTATCTCAAACATAACCGATTCTCATCAATTACTTGCCTTTACCCCATGACTGTTCAGATACCTGCCCTGTGATACATCCGTTACGCTTCAGACTCATATTCATAAACCCATCTAATACTATCCTTCCCAAAAGGAACCCTTTCCAAAACATACGACCATTCCTACAACAATTCCATAGGTTTCATTCACCAATGGGTCCAGAACTACACATGGCCTGATTCCTGTAAAATCAGGGATATGTAGGCAGCTCACAGACCAGGGTGCGGCCTATATTTTTCAAACATCCCATTCGGTCAAAATCGGTCATCAATTCTTTACCCGACAACTCTTTCATCCTTTCCGGGTAAAGAGGGGCAGTTGTTGATACCCAGTTTTTCCTTCATATATTTTAAATATGCATAATATATTTAAAAATAGTGCACATGCATTTACAAACTTGCACATGTATTTCTATAATTTTTAAAGCTTTATATCAAGTTATTTCTGCATTTTATATATACAAATATCAAATAATTATCCCTCATATCATTTTTATGATGATTTAATCATCTAAATTTATCATTTATGTCCATATAGTATTTAAATATTTTAATTGCATTTTTATAATTACATTTGCATTTTAAGGATAGAATTGCACATTTTGCAATAATAGCCCATATATATGCATAATTATATTATCTATACAGAAAATGACTTTCTATATTGTTATAATATTAAGTAATTATTTTAAATCATTTTCATGCTCAAATGATATTTTTTATCATTTATTAATTATTTTTATAAATTCTTTTAGTAATTTAAGTGGGTATTTAAAATATAACCCCTTTTTAACCAATTTTTCGGACCTAGCCCAATTATCCTAACCCATAACCCAATAACCTAACCCAATTACCCCGATCCAATTAACCTACCCGTCCATAACCCACCCCAGCCTAAATTGATCCTGGCCGTTGATCTCAGAAGATCAATGGTCGAGGATCCACCTTCCTTTTTAATTATACTAAACCTCCTAACCTACCCTTATTTCCCCCAACCCGTCGCATCTGGATCCCTTCTCTCATCTCTTCTCTCTCTCACCCCCTCTAACCCTAGCCCGCCATCACAAATCCCCCTTGATTCATGGGGTTTTCCTTCGATTTCATGCCTTATCTGGCCTCATCTCTCTACTGGTTGTATGATTTTCGTGTTGCTTGATATGAATCTCAAAGACTCGAACCAAATCTAGTTCAAAGTCTCTCCTTTCTCGACTATTCCATCTATGTTCACTCCGAAATTTGTAAGCACGAATGTTTTGGTATTTTTATGGTTCCAAATCTCTGGTTCAAACCAGATTTGATTCGCTTCTGTCTATTTCCATGAATCTAGCTATTTCTGGTTGAATCTGTTTAGATCTCTTTAGATCTGGAGCGATTTTGTGTTTGTTTGGTATTTTTCCCTTAAATTTTCTGCTTTGACTATTATTGTTGACCGATTTCATTTACCCTAAAAGCTAGTTTTGGTTCTAATGCATTTCTACAAACAATGTTTTAAACATTTATGTGTTTTCATCTCTAATTTTTATTTACTTTTATTTTTACTTAATTTAATTAAGCACCATATATATGTCTTTGTAGTTCCTTGGGTTTCAATTATTTGACCATTTATTCTACTGTTCTTGCCCGTTTACCTTAGCTCTGTCAATTAAAGTGTTAATTGATTTACTTGCCTAAATTAGGGTTTGAATTTAGTACACGTATTTCCTTATTAAGTTCTTACTTGCTCTTACCTTATTGTGTACCCGTACTACTGGCTGATTTTGTGTTCTGACTCCTAATTGATTTTGGAATTGGTTATTACTTTATTTAACTTTATTCTTAGCTACTGATTAATTCCGTGTGAGATTTCCGTAAATTAAGTGGTACTTATTTGATTCTGTCCTCTTAATTGATTCATGCTGACCTTAATTGATTGATTAATTGATTTTTGTACCTTGTTTGTGTGTAATTAATTTTTATACATATTTGTTTTACTCTATTGTGTGCTATAGAAGTCCTTCCCTTGTCCTGATTTTAGACACAGAGACACTTACACGCTTTACAACTTCTTTACTGAATAACCTTATAACTTTCAAACTCTTTGTTCTCAAAAAACTTAAGCTCTCTTTCTATTGTTCTGATTTATGCACTGTTTGACCGGCTGAAAGCCAAGGCTAAATTCTCTGGATTCAAATTGCTATTGCATTCATGTTTGCTTTCTTCTCAACTGGTATGCTTTAACTCATGTTATCCTATTATGTTCTATGTGCTTACTTGGCTAGTTTATTTCAAAACCTCAGCATGATTCTGCTTGCTATGTGAATGCATGATCCCACTTAGTGATAATGCTAAACTAAGTTATCTCCAATAATGTGAAACCCTGTCTAATTCAGTTGTATGCTCCCTGTTCTGAACATGGCTGGATACTGCAAGCATGTAATTAATATGTGGCTAATTCTGTTTGTTAATTCAAGTATCCTGACTTTTTGTGATTGCTTTAAATACTGGTATGAGTACCTAGCTTGAACAATCTGCTTGAACCATGTGCTGAATATGGATTCTGTTTGTTTCTTGGTACAACTTTGTTTGCAACCCTGTAATCTGAATCTATTTGCTTCTGAAAATTAAACTGTTTTTCTAAAACTGTCTCCCTTACCCTCTATGTACTGGTTTTCAAACTTCTACTCTTAGTTATTTAGGTTCCTACCACCCCCAGTGTGAGCACTGCCTAGGGGCATTGAGACTCCTCCGAACTCTGACACATTGGAGCTGGTCTTCCAATCTTTCACGAACTGTTTCTTTAAGTGTGGTCCTGGTGTGAGCATTGCCTGGGGTCCCTGAGGCCCTTAGGAACTTTGACACACTAGGAACCTAATCCTATGTGCCATGGATGGATCCTCAATTATGCTTCAAAGTTGCTATTTTTGAAGGCCTGGTTCCCAGGTTTACATTGGGCCTACTAAGGCTCCCTATAGTGTAATGGATACTGTTATGTAATTTATTCATTCTGGGGTGTAATAATCTCTGTAATAAATAGATATGGGGTTTATTAGTAAAATCGGGGGGGGGGGGGGGTTCTTATATATGGGTAGAAATCCTGCTTATAGGTTATTATGTTGATTGAATCATGTGAATGCTACTACTTGTTTAGGGATCCTGCCTATAAGATTGTTTTGTTCTATATTTTACTCACATACTAGAAATCATGTTTATAGACCCCTTGCATTAGAAATCCTGTCCATAGGATCCGTGCACATTTTATAATTTGCATTCATTAATGACCATATCTGTAGGATTCTATCTGTTTGAATAATAACCTTCCTGGCAAGTTGCTTAAAATTATGCTCACATATGATTAATAGATATCATGCCTATAGGAAATAAAAGATCAGTTTCAACTTAGATATCATGCCTATAGGAGATAAAGATCAGTTTCAACTTAGATATCATGCCTATAGGAAATAAAAGATCAGTTTCAACTTAGATATCATGCCTATAGGAGATAGAGATCAGTTTCAACTTAGACACCATGCCTATAGGGTGAAATCAATTCTGAAGCTTAGAAATCCTGCCTATAGGGGTTTACATATCTTCAGCAATTAGAAAGCATGCCTATATAATTTAAAAGAAATAAAACTGTCTTTATGAGTTAAAATCAGTGTTACACTTAGAAATCATGCCTATAGGTCTGTCATTAACGAACTCGTAGAAATCATGTCTATGAGATCCTGTTAGTCTATTCTGAATCCAAACGCTCTTATAAATCACTTAGGCAACGTATCCACAGGACTCACTATTGTTTCTGGGTTTAAAACTCTGATATTTTACTGCCTGAAAATGCCCAGATTCAAAGCTTCATAAAATTAGTAGGACAACCAATAGGTCCCGATGCTCGCCTTAATAAACTGCTTCTTTATTTTATGTTCTGCTCATATAGATATCCTGCCTATAGGATCCTAAATTAACGAAATTTGCTGATTGAATTGCGTGCATTTGTTATCTACTTGTGGAGGTAAATGTGATCCCCCTATTTGTTCTTTACATGAAGTCATATCTGAATTTTGTTTGCCGCCTAGATTTTTCTCATTTTAAATAACATAGGTCAGTCTAGAACCACCCTGAATAGAGGTCCTAAATACCTCCAGGACCATAGGTAAGGGACAGGTAGTGCACGCACAAGGCACGAGTTAGAAGCTATTAAAACGCTTAGGTAACAACTGAAAGATAAATTGGGTAGTAAAGGAGATGATGACCCGTGCGCTAATACATGAGTAGCACCCAAACTTGGGGAAGTTACAAAGTATTGCATGGAATGATCCGATAGGCTAAAAAATCTAGGACCCCTTTAATCCTGTTTTAAAGTAATTTGTATTTGTCTAAACTATTTTTACTTTCCTCTAAGACTAATTCACTTAATTAAGTTCGGCCGGGACCCACCGTTGTGGACCTCGAGGGGTGCTTAACACCTTCTTCTCAAGATAATTTTGAGCCCTTACCCGATCTCTGGTGACGCAAACTAGTTTCACGAGTTAACTGCTCTAGGTGCCCTAACGCACCTTAATCTGTTAGGTGGCGACTCTTCAAATCCCATACCTCGTCCCAAAAGGAAGGGAGTTTTCTCGGAAATGTCGAAACCCGATTTTGCGAGAAAAAAGGGGCGCGACAACCAAGAAGAGTGATATTAAGTCTCTCTAGTTCCCCTAATGAAAAAGAAAATGCCTCAAAGAGTCGGCAAAACATGAGCCAAAAAGAGAAATTGGAGTGCTTAAAGAAAGATGAACCCGTTCTATTCCAACATATCTAACCTTAGTCCAAAAGCCTTCATTACATTAGGGAAAAGCCCTACGTGATTTCAAGCCGAGTGAACTTACATTAGTGGTGATTTACATGAGGGACAAGCATATGGTACTTAGAGCCGTACTTGTGACATTCTTTTGAGAGAGATGATTGAGCTTTTCATAAATCTTTAAATTGAGTGCTACATTCTTAAGTGAGATAGGCTAACAGAGAGTAGAGGAGGAGGAGTTTGGGATCCACAATGACCTACATGAAAGAGCGAGCTTCCTTGATGAATAAAGTCAACTCTTGATGCTCAAGTGTCACATTAGAACTATTTGTGCTTAAAACTTCAATTCATTGCCTTGTTGATAATTCATAAGTGTTGTGGGCAATTGTTGGTCCCAATTGATGTGTGATAGATGCATCTTAGATTAGTTGGAATAGCTCTTAACTTGTGGAGGTGAGAATTACCTTATTTGCTTGAGGACAAGCAAAAGCTTAAGTTTGGGGGAGTTAATAAGTGGGGATTTTGACTACTTATTAGCACCCTTTAGCTTTCGTTTTAGTTCAAAAGCATTTAATTGTATTCCTGAAAACTGATAAAATATCCTTAATTGCAGGAGTATTGAAAAATAAGCCATTAAGATGAAATCTAACTCAAGAAGGAGTGATCTGAACTCAAGGACAAAATCAGGCACAAAATCTCAAAGTGCGGACCACAAATCTCCATCTGCGGCCGCAGATTGTGAAGGATGTTTATCAGAGACCAAGTGCAAAGTGCGGTCCGCACATGAATTGTGCGGTCGTAGAAGCTAAGCAAGAGAAAAAGTTCAGAGAGTTCGCATATATCGAGTTCGAAGGAAGTGCGGACCGCACAATTATTGTGCGACCGCAGAAGTCAGCTATGCGGCCGCACTCAGAAATGTGCGGTCCGCAGAAGGCCCTACGCGACTACACCCAGAAATGTACGGACCGCAGAAACTGAGAGATTCGGTCGCGGTCCAGAATTGTGTGGCCGCAAAGATTCAATCCTATTAAGCTGAAGTAAAGTGCGGACCGCACATGGAATTGTGCGGCCGCAGAACCTCCGAAAGGGATTTTTTGTCCGAAAATTCAAGCTTTGTATAAATAGGATAGTTTCACGAAATTAGGTCACGTTTTGAATATTAAAAGTGTTGTAGCCGTTTCTCCTTGCTTCTTTGGGCAACATTAGCTTATTTTGGTGATTTAACATTGAGTTTTTATATTTTAATCTTTCAATATGAGTTTTATTATCTTTTCTTCTTTGTTTTCTTCTACACCCACTATGAGTACCTAGATTTTTACTAGGGTTATGATCCAACCCTAGTGTGTAAACCTTATGGATGATTAATTTTATGCTTGTTTATGAATGGGTGTTTGTTATTTAGCTAGGTTCATACTTCACTTGTAAAATTAATGGTTGCAAATATTGATTTATGCCTATTTGACTTATTCTCTTCTTGAGAAAGAGAGGCCTAGTCTAGATTAACTTAGATAACAAGGAATTGGGTCAATTAAGAGATAACCCAATTAAAGGGTTCAACCTAGAGATAGTAACAACCCTACTTGAGCTCTTATCAACCGTTTTGGTAGATACCCATTTGGACTTGAGAAAAATAAATTGGGCAAAACCACTCTAGCCGAGAGGTATTGAGTGAGTAACGTAGTGTTGTGAGATATAATATACCCCAATCAACAAAACAACATAAATGCCTTTATCCCATTAGGAAAACATCTAGGTCATGGTCACAGCCCTATGCCTTTTTATATCTTTGAAAAATATTCAAAAACAATCGTCTCTAGTTGTATACTTTTAAGATTGCAATCCTTAGTGTAATTTTAGAAGTAAAAACAAAATCCTGTTTGTGGAAGTGCAATCTAGATACTTCACATACTCACTCCGAATATATACTACTAACTCCCATCTCAGCTCCCTGTGGATTCGATCCCGACTTCTTGTTGGGTTTTATTATTGCAAACGACCGTGTCATACCTCGTTAGAGGCGTGCATTTGAAAGTGATCACGCCACATCATCTCGCTATTGTAAAGCACCATAAATCACCTTAAAATCTACTCACAATTACCATGTAAGTTCAACGTCACCTTTGTTTTCACTATGACTAAGAAGAAGAAGGAGGGGAGGAATAAGAGGAAGAGGAGGAGGCCTAAAGTTGTATGTACTTTGGGTATTAACTAAATTTTTTTAAAAGTAAGTACGAGTTACATGAAATTTTTACTATACGGTGATCAATAATAAGATACAACAAGTAACATTGTTTTCGTCTTCCATGATTAATATAATTAGTTATTTCTTTTAGTTTTTTTCATTTTCCAGAAATAATTACAAATGTATGATTTGTTAAAAATATTCCACATATGTATCGTTGCCTACAGATAAATCTCAGCATTTACTGTTCTTGATTACTTGTCATGAGTAGTAGGATTCTTTGACCAGAGTGTTTTATCTTGTTAAAATCTACAAATATTAAATAATAATGAATGTTCTATAATGTTGTAAATGTGAAACAGGAAAAAAGGTAATTTGACAATAACCAAGAAATAAAAATAGACCACTGGTAGGACAAATTGTATAAAATTACAAAGACTGCCTTAGTAAAGGATTTAGATCACTAGTGAGTAATGACCCGTGCAAGAAAAAAATTAGCCGCTTAAAGTAACTTCTGAAAATATATATATATATATATATATATATATATATATATAAATATAAAATATCTGTTACAACATAATATAGTGTAAATATAAAACACCATTTGTTAGGTCGTACTATCACTTTTGGTTAGGTTATATAGGTATGTGACATATGGTAAAATAATGTAATATAAGAAGTGAGGATTACATCAAATAATGTTTTGATAGTCATTTTGCACGTTTCTTTGGTCTTACCTCTCGTTCACCAGGTAGTGTCTATGTAAAATTAATATCACTGGTTGAACCTTGACGGCGGACTTGAGCATCGATGTCTCATATTGGAGAGCTATGTCAATACACGATCGCTTTTTAAAAATAAAGACGCTTAATTGTTGACGCACGATATTGATGCTCAAACGTCAACCCTTGTTTGTTTACTGGATACAAGGTTAAGGCGATGAGTTTCTCTTATTCGAATAACAACTACTATAGGAGGAATGATTTTGTCCATCTTTTTTTTATTAATATAAGGCATTGCATTTTTCGGATAATTCAAATCGAAGCAATTGGATCAAGATTTTTGGACCGTATATTTATACTGACGAAAGTCGATTTCTCATGTTTTTTTTGTATATATGTGCTTACATAAAATACTATTTCAAGAATTTTAGCCAATCAACAATAAAAGTGTTATGAAACAATAAAAGAAGAAGAAGATTGCAGAGCAAAATAAGGAGAAAATTCTTTTTGATTTGGGATCAATTACAATGGAATAGAACCCCTCTATTTATGGGGAAAAAGTGACTTAGCCACCAAGTAACAAACCCTAATATCTCTCTAAAATATAGACATTCACCATAAATACAATACGTTTATAACACTCCCCCTTGAATGACTATTCAACAGATAATGTGCCTCATTAAAACCTTAACTAAAATAAAAGCCAGTGAAAAAAAATTCTAGAGAAGGAAAAAGAGTACACATATCTACAATACGCCTTTTGGTTACCTCATTAAAAACCTTGCAAGGAAAACCCATTGGGACAAAACCTTGTAAGGAAAAAAGAGTACAACGCATATTAATTCTCCCTGGTGAGAGCATCAATTCACATCCTTGAGCCTTCTTATCCCAATCTTGTGCACCATCTTCAAGAGATCATTATTAGAGATTTGATAAACAAATCAGCCATATTAACTTGAATAAATATGTTGCACCTTGAAATCATCATTCTTGATAGATATATAATACCTTCATAAATATCCTTGAATGGCCTTTTCAATATCTCCATAGAGATTCTCGCTATCATATTATCATGCTTATAGTTATAGCAAGATACATATGTGCACAAATTGCACTTAGGATATGGTACTTCATGACCAAGAATTTTATATGCTTTAAGAGATCTAAATCCATCAGGGAATGTCATAAGTCAAATAACCCATATAAATGGACTTTAGATTTACATCAAGTTTTCATGTCATTCAAGACATAAAAGATAGATAAAAGTGATTGCACACACAATTGACTTTATATTTTTGAGTGCTTGAACTGCATGTCCAAAACTATATGTCTTTCATATGAAACCAATTCTATTAGAATTGTGTCTCTTTGTCACGACCCAAACTACATGTCGTGATGGCGCCTATCGTGGTACTAGGCAAGCCGACTCTTTACCAAAAACAACCCGTATTTCAATTTAAAGATAGATTCAAGCTATTTACTAATAAAACTTCATATAGAAATTCTAAACAATGAAGTGCGGAAAGAAAAGCCCGACATCGGAGTGTCACTAATCATGAGCATCTACTACAATCTGTCCAAAAATATACTGAGACTAACACAGTCTGGAAATGTAACTACAAACAACTACAGAAAGATAGGAGGGAGAAGAGCAGGGTTGCGATCGCCAACAACTACCTTGCTAACATGACAGAGTAATAAAGACTGAGTTATGAAATCAGTAAGTATAACATGACTGAGTATAGATTTTCAATCCAAAAACAGTGAGAGGATAGTAAGAAAAAGGCCCTTAAGGGTCCAAACAGCTCTGGCACAAGGCCCAAACATGGCATTCGGCCCAATTTACAGAAACTCTTTCTAAAACACATAAGTATCATATAGTTTCAATAAAATACACATCTTTATAGTTGCTACGGGACGGACCAAGTTACAATCCCCAACAGTGCACTCCCACACGCCCGTCACCTAGCATGTGCATCACCTCAAAAGTAGTAAAAATATACGAAATCCAGGGTTTCATACCCTCAGGACTAGATTTACAATCGTTACTTACCTCAAACCGGCCAAATCTCTACTCCGCGGTGCTCTTGCACCTCGACTCGGCCTCCAATCGCTCTGAATCTATTCACAACCAGAACAATACCATCAATATGCACTAATGGAATGAATTTCACAAGAAAAACTATCTAATTAAGCACAAATCCCGGAATCCACTCAAACCCGCCCCTCGGGCCCACGTCTCAGAATCCGACAAAAGTCACAAAACTAGAAAGCCCTTTCACTCACGGGTCCATACATACGAGATTTATCGAAATCCGACTCCATTTGACCCCTCAAATCCTCAATCAAACTCTACAAAAATCCCAAACCCTAACCCCTCATTTTCACCCCTAATCTTCTCTAATTACATGATTAAACAACGGGAAATCACCACATAAACGAGTATTAAGGCTCAAGTAACTTACCCGCTTCTGCAACGCTGCACCTACGGAAAAACCATCGCAATTGCGGATTCCACTTACTCCTCCTAATCCGCATCTGCAGCTAGCATCTCGCACCTACGGTCCCGCAGGTGCGCTCCAATACTCGCACCTACATCCGGACCAAGCCACTCCTGCTCGTATCTGCGAGCCTCTTTCCGCTTCTGCTGACCTCGCACCTGCGGTTCCCACTCCGCAGGTGCGGAAACACCAGCAGAATCACACCAGCAGTTTTCATCAACTCTCAAACACCAAAAACCGATCCGTCAACCATCTGAAACACACCCGAGGCCCTCGGGACCTCAACCAATAATACCAACAAGTCACATATCAACATACGAACTTAGTCGAACCTTCGAAACACTCAAAACAACATCAAAACACCAAATTCCCCTTGAATTCAAGCCTAAGAACTTCTAAACTTCCAAATTCTGCAAACGATGCCAAAAGCTTCCAAATCACCTCCGAATAACCTCAAATTCTTCACACACGTCATAAATGATACTACGAACCTATTCCAACTTCTGAAATTCCATTCCGACCCCGATATCGAAATTTCCACTGTCGACCAAAATCGCCAAAATTCCAACTTTCGCCAATTCAAGCCTAATTCTACCACGGACCTCCACATCACATTCCAGATGCGCTCCTAAGTCTAAAATAACCTAACGGAGCTAACAGACCCATCAAAATTAAAATCCAAGGTCAAATACTAAAATGTCAAAACTTGGTCAAACCTTTCAAATTTAAAGCTTCTAGCTGAGACCATTCTCCCAAATCAATTCCGGATAACCTGGAAATCCAAAACCGACAATTCACATAAGTCATAATACATCATACAGAGCTACTCATGCCCTTAAACAATCGAGCGAAGTGCAATTGCTCAAAGCGATCGGTCGGGTCATTACATCCTCCCCCACTTAAACATATGTTCGACCTCGAACGTGCCCAGAGTTGTTCCAAAAGCCATCAAATTGCTGTATAATCTCACTATGCACATACCCGGAGGGGTGATCCCACGTCCCCATATCCCATATAGGTCTGATAACACAACATGACTGGAATTTCTTAATCTAACCTAGCCCATAAGCCTTAGAATCCAATTTCCACATCCGAAATTTTCTATAAGATCAGAATCTCGCATCCCCACACTGTATAAGTCTGAACAAGCTGTATTCACTCATAGCCATGACCCAAGATGAAATCACATGATATACCACGTAACTCAAACACTCACAACGATGATTTCCAATCACAGCAGCTGCCCAACACAACCAAACGCTGGTAATAACCTCTTATCAAATAAAGCCTCGTTCTAACACCTTCATATACTACCAACGATGAAAGAAACATGCAACAACTCATGACCATTCATCAGATCAACAAGTTGTGGAACTTCCTCTCTTTCGACAAGAACTATAGCCAATTTCTAAGCCTATCAGCGACATTACCCCTTTAAATATACCGCAATCAAATTCGATAGCATCCATTCTAGCTCCAACGACCTCATCTTATCAAATACAAGTTACTCTATTGACATGCCACACCCATACTACCCAGAGCCACAAACTTGTGCAATTCGTGCACCCAATAGCAACATCCCAAATATACTCAAATCATAGAAAATGATTCAAAAGGGAGGACTGTCCCGCCAACTTAACAAGTACCATCACAACACCATGCTAAGAGCCTAGCACACATCTTAGAACCAAAACACACGAATCTGACACCAAGGGTCATACCTCTACATAACTCCGCTACAACGCATGACCCCATCCAAACGCTGGTCTGCATTATATACCTCGAGCCACCCTGCTCAATATCCATAACCATTCGAAATTCGACATCAAGAACCCAAAGTGCATTACCATAACCACTAAGAGAAATAACACAATGCCACCATCTGAGAAGAGCATAGCCGACGCACAATCAATCACACAATACCCGAATACTTATCTTGCTCAAATTCCCGCTATAAGCCCAAATAGAACCGCACCATGTGTGCATATAACCAATGATTCACAACTCCTCGTAGCATAGAAGGGTAACTCATAGATCACTCCTGAACACGAATAAGCTCAATAACAATTGAATGGCACATCCCTCAACAATAGCAATTCGGAGTCAACAAACCCGACCCGACGGAAAACACACATCCATATTGGGCCTACCAATGAACCCTAAATCAACTCTTGTCACCCACAACAGTTAAATACCCTCCGAAAGTCTACGATGACTGAATCACAACACATACTAACCTCTGGCTAACCTTGGCTACATTTTTACAGTCCACAACCATGAAACAATCTACTCACGAGAACTCTTAGTCTCCCAATCCATTGAACATACGAATCACTATCTCTGGTCTCGACTCCACCACCTGAATGTCCACACTTCGCCCATTACACGGTCATCCCACGAGGAGTACTTCTAAATTTCTTCTGTGCCACAAGGCAAAATTCAGACTACAACAATCGATCAAACAAGAGAGTGCTGCAATACCAATGAAGTATCCATAACTCAAACACATCGCCCATTTCTGAATGTATACTCTCATCAAACCATACCAATTAGTAATATCATTTACCTAGTCATCTGAAACTGTCCATGCTGCCTAAGAATTTACGACCTTCCTTTCAGAACTGAACCGTGACCTTGCACATACAAATCTCAATCCTACACAACATACCGCATATACCATGCCATCCTATGATAAATGTGAGAACTTCATAATCAACTCCGAGTCACAAGTAACTACGCACTCAACTAGCTAGGAACTTTCCATTTGATCCCACCTAGGAGAAAATCACTATACATCACATGCTCCCCATGCCAGTAGAAAATATACATCTCTAACCGTGGTAGAAACAATCAAGAACTCTCTGAATCCCATTTGCACAAAACCAAACCGTAAGGATTGAATCCTTTTAACTCAACCAAGCTATGCAGGTCACCAAAAACCCAAGAGCATTGCCACGAAACACCTGTAGAAACTCATTGCCTCATACACAACCAAAGAACTAATCATACCCATTACCATGCGGATCCAACCTACTACCAAGATGTCCTATCTATCCGAGTTCCTTCTGAATTACCTTTAAATTGATACTTCTCCTCGCCATAACACCACAATCCTCAACCCAGACTCACCACACAAGACCTAAGCATAAAATTACACCGCCCTAAGGCTCATAAGCCGCTAAATACTCTCTTAAATATCCTCAAAAGTACCACATTCAAAATACTTACCCTGAAAAAACTTCCTGCGAATCTAAAGCCATTACCTTCACCTTCCTGATACTGATATGTAGAATCCATAATGATATAGAAATTCCACAAGTCTTGACACCCTCCAATGTAAACTTCAGTTTCTAGCCAAATACACATCCTGAAGATCCCCAATTGTTACATATAAATCTTGAATCCATTAGAACCATTCTTGGGAGTCATCCACTCTACTCAGGTCTCAATTAAACAGATCAAACAAACTGATTGACTTGTGCCCCATTAGTACATCAACACCTAAGGAAGTAACCCAGCCTTCTAAGCATCCGAGTGATTTCCTACTCCATACACATTACATCCCTTACAACAACAACTAAATCATCCAATATTTCTCATATACCCATAAAGCATAACACAACCCTTATCCAAAATTCCCTTTACTCGAGTCATCCTCGATCTCAACCTCTGTAAGCCACAATTGATTCACCAATATGCCTTAAACTGAAACCTAAATAACACATAACCGTGCAATCAACTGATCAGTAGCAAACTCCCCCACTTGGCTCAAAGCCATAGATCAAAACACATAATAACTCACGATATACTGCCATACTGCCATAGTGAGATTCAACTAAATCCATTATAAGCTCTTGCAACACAACCCATCTAATACCTCAAATAATTTGCAAAGCTCGTATTCATCCTCGTAACAGTCAAGACAACTCTCATACGCGATACAAACTCAAACTGCAATATATATAATTCACTGGTAAAAGAGGACTCGCTACAAAACAACATAGGGATCACACGATCTCAGGACACCCCGCAGGAGATAACCCACCTGTTTCGCCTCAAACTAACATCTCTTTATACCCTTCCACCGTCCTAAATATCACGCAATCACCTAATCCCCCTGAGGCTGAACTCATAACACAACATAAAGATCTACCTCACTCCACAACTAAACTACATGAGAGGTCCTTCAACACACCCATAGCTCGAGGCCATACGCCAACTCAAGACAGGAGTCAAACACCCAATAGTCCTTGCTACATCTCCAGCAAACTCTTCTTGCCACATTTGAACAATCTAAACGCATCTTGCAATCAAATCATACTCACCCCATAGTATCAAGTCACAAATCCCACCAATAAGGACACAAACGGGCATATAAGTCCCAAATACACGTGCTCACACAATCAAAATCTCAGTACTCAAGCCATAGACAAAACCCAGCCTCAAGTCCTCCAGACTGGCCCATCATCAACATGCAAAATCACATCTCACACCTCAACCATGGGACTCACAAGCCATCGATGCACAGCTGATACCGAGCGCTCATGTGCGCATACGAATGCGTGGAAGGAATTCAAAGAGTTACACTTCAAGCTGAATCAATGTCGCACGATAAGAATTCAAGAATGTGGAATTTCCTAAAGGTTCTGTAGCCTCTCAAAGATAAGTGCAGACGTCCCCGTACCAATCCGCAAGACTCTACTAAACCTGCTCATGACTCGTGACACCTATGTAACCTAGGCTCTGATACCAACTTGTCACGACCCAAACTACCATGTCATGATGGCGCCTATCGTGGTACTAGGCAAGCCAACTCTTTACAAAAAACAACCCGATATTTCAATTTAACGATAGATTCAAGCTATTTACTAATAAAACTTTATATAGAAATTCTAAACAACGAAAGTGCGGAAAGAAAAGCCCGATATCGGGGTATCACTAGTCATGAGCATCTACTACAATCTATCCAAAAATATACTGAGACTAACACAGTCTGGAAATATAACTACAAACAACTACAGGAAGATAGGAGGAAGAAGAGCAGGGCTACGATCACCAGCAGCTACCTTGCTAACTCTGAGAAGATCTACAGCTAGAATAGTCAACATCCTCTACCGGATCCTGATACGCCTAGATCTGCACACAAGGTGCAAGGAGTAACGTGAGTACGCCAACTCAGTAAGTAACCAAAGTAAATAAAGGCTGAGAAGTAGTGACGAGCAATAAAGCATATAAAGTTCATATTATGAAATCTCAGTAAAATACAACAGGCTTTTACAATCAGAGTTTGAATCAAATCATTTCATTTATACTCAGTTCCAGAAAAATCATTTGAAGATATTTTTCAACAGTTCTCAACCAGAGGCTCAATGCAACAGTGAGCAAAAAAATAAAATCGTAAACAGACCCTCGGGCAAAACATCACTCATATACAGCCCCTCGGGCTAACCTCATAGTCACTCGTATACAGCCCCTCGGGCATACCTCACCATCACTCATATACAGCCTCTCGGGCAAAACATCACTCATATACAGCCCCTCGGGCATACCTCACCATCACTCATATACAGCCCCTCAGGCAAAACATCACTCATATACAGCCCCTCAAGCAAACCTCACAGTCACTCGTATACAGCCCCTCGGGTATACCTCACCATCACTCATATACAGCCCCTCGGTCATGTCTCACCATCACTCATATACAGCCCATCGGGCAAAACATCACTCAGTAGGTACCTGAGCTCACTGGGGGTGTGCAGACTCCGGGGGGGCTCCTTCATCCCAAGCGCTATAACAAGCCACCTTGTGGCACCAATCAATCAGGCCCTCGTCCTCACTCAATAATGAATAAGTAAAACATGCTGCGGCGTGCAGCCCGATCGCATAAATATCCTCACAAATCAGGCCCTCGGCCTCACTCAGTCATAAACCTCTCAAGCCACTCGGGCTCTTAGTAAAAACAGGGTACTCAGCCCAAAACGATATTTATATGCATCAAAATAGAGTAATAAAGACTGAGTTATGAAATTAGTAAGTATAACATGACTGAGTATAGATTTTCAACCCAAAAGCAGTGAGAGGATAGTAAGAAAAAGGCCCCTAAGGGTCCAAACAGCTCTAGCACAAGGCCCAAACATGGCATTCACTCCAATTTACAGAAACTCTTTCTAACACATAAGTATCATATAGTTTCAACCAAATACGCAACTTTATAGTTGCTACGGGACGGACCAAGTCACAATCCCCAACGGAGCACGCCCACACGCTCGTAACATAGCATGTGCGCCACCTCAAAAATAGTAAAACAATACGAAATCCGGGGTTTCATACCCTTAGGACTAGATTTACAATCGTTACTTACCTCAAACCAGCCAAATCTCTACTCCGCGATGCTCTTGCCCCTTGACTCGGCCTCCAATCACTCCGAATCTATTCACAACCAGAACAATGCCATCAATATGCGCTAATGGAATGAATTCCACAAGAAAAACTATCAAATTAAGCACAAATCCCGAAATCCACTCAAACCCGGTCCCCGGTCTCACGTCTAGGAATCTGACAAAAGTCATAAAACTAGAAAGCCCTTTCACTCACGAGTCCATACATACGAGATTTATCAAATTCGACTCCATTTGACCCCTCAAATCCTCAATCAAACTCTCCAAAATCCCAAGTCCTAACCCCTCATTTTCACCCCTAATCTTCTCTAATTACATGATTAAACAACGGGAAATCGCCACATAAACGAGTATTAGGGCTCAAGTAACTTACCTCACTGATAATCCCTTGAATCCCTCTTCAAAATCACCCCAAAATCTCCAATCCCGTCTTCAAAAATGGTGTAAATGAGCAAAATTCGCGAAGGGTTCAATTTATAGGTTCTGCCCAGCGAAATCGCATCTGCGGTCTAAATACCCGCTTCTGCGATTTCACTTACTCCTCCTAATCCGCATCTGCAGCCAACATCTCGCACCTGCGGTCCCACAGTGCGCTCCAATACTCGCACATACGCATCCGGCCCAAGCCACTCCTGCATGCATGTGCGAGCCTCTTTTCGCTTCTGCGGACCTCACACCTGCAGTTCCCACTCTACAGGTGTGGAAATACTAGCAGAATCACACCAGCAGTTTTCATCAACTCTCGAACACCAAAAACCGATCTGTCAACCATCCTAAACACACCAAAGGCCCTTGGAACCTCAACCAATAATACCAACAAGTCACATATCAACATACAAACTTATTCGAACCTTCGGAACACTGAAAACAACATCAAAGCACCAAATTCCCCTTGGATTCAAGCCTAAGAACTTCTAAACTTCCAAATTTCGCAAACGATGCTGAAACCTTCCAAATCACCTTCGAATGACCTCAAATTTTTCACACATGTCATAAATGATACTATAAACCTACTCCAACTTCCAAAATTCCATTCCGACCCCGATATCAAAATTTCCACTGTCGACCAAAATCGACAAAATTCCAACTTTGGCCAATTCAAGCCTAATTCTACCACGGACCTCCAAATCACATTCCAGATGCGTTCCCAAGTCCAAAATCACCTAACGGAGCTAACAGACCCATCAAAATTCAAATCTGAGGTCGAATACTAAAAAGTCAAAACTGGGTCAAACCTTTCAAATTTAAAGCTTCTAGCTGAGACCATTCTCCCAAATTAATTTCGGATAACGTGAAAACCCAAAACCGACGATTCACATAAGTCATAATACATTATACATAGATACTCATGTCCTCAAACAACTGAGCGAAGTGCAATTGCTCAAAACGACTGGTCGGGTTGTTACACTCTTTTATTTGGCTAATATTTTTGTGTCTTTATTCGACAGACTTAAGATCCTCGTCTATACAAAACGCTATCATAGATGTCGTCGACGAGCATTATATATCGGTTCCAATATTTTTCATAAAGATATAACATAGAGATCTCGTCATTCATATTTTCGGGTACCTGAATCTCTCCTGAGATTTTATGAAGTGTTATGTCATGTGATCTTCTAGATCACTTGCCTCCTTATTATGATCGTTTTGATCATTTGGTCATCTTCTTTATCAAGAATTTTATTTGAAACTGATTTGTGTATATGCTAAAAGTGTACCATAGACTTTGTCCTTATAGGACTTAATATGAGCATTTGCAATGAGAATATAGTTACTTTCTTGTGGTCAGCAAATGCGTCTGGCATGCTTTGCAATATATGACAAATGAATTATCATTTTATGAACTTCAAGTTCATATTATTTTAATCGAGGATCTAGATGTACACATGATAATTCATTCCGCGTAACTTTTCTCAATTGTTTATCATGTCTCCCCCTCATGTTAGAAAAACTAACTTACTTTCTAAACTTTGAAAACCCACCTTTGTGCGTTATGGTGTAAATCAAAATATACACCGCACATCAATAATAATAAGATGGAATTATATGGTTCCTGACTCCGAACCACTTGTAACGGGAGAATGTAATATACTTTCGTATATAACGTATATCAAACTGATATACATAACTTTGTTCTCATAAGCAATAGTTTAGCTATTAAGTGGAGGCACTAAATAACTATTTTGCTAAACTAGCTGTGATGTAAACCAACTTATTAAGATAAACAGTCTTGAATAGAAAATATAAAAATTATGCTCGAAATTAAATAACCGAGCAAGTTACCTCGCAAACACCGGCCAAGTTGCGGGTTAATAATAATCGCACATGTAATAATCCAACCGGTCGTTCAGTGGTTTGAGGCCCTGAGTAGCTTAACTTTAGGTATTATGACTTGCAAGCGTGGTCAGAATTGAATTTCGGGAAGTTCGGAGTTGATTTGGAAAGAAAATTCTCATTTTGAAAGCTTTAAGTTGGAAGAATTGACTAAAGTGTGATTTTTGAGTAAACGACCTCGGATCGGGATTTGAAGGTTCCAACAGGTTCGTATGGTGATTTCGAACTTGGACATATGTCCGGATCGGGTTTTGGATGATTCGGGAGCGTTTCCACGCCTATTGTGGAAGTTGGCATTTTGGAAGAATTTCATAAATTTGGGTTGTGGTGTATTTCAATATTATCGATGTCCGTTTGGGATTCTGAGCCTGGGAATAGCTCCGTTTGGTAATTCTGGTATTGGGAGCGCGTCCGAAAGTGGATTGGAGGTCTGTAGGTCATTTCGGGGTCATTTGGCGAACGTTATAAATTTGAAGGTTTTTGAGAACTTTGACCGGGAGTGGACTTTTTAATATCGGGGTCGGATTCCGATTCTGGAAGTTGGAGTAAGTCCGTAATGTTGAATGTGACTTATGTGCAAAATTTGATGTCAATCGGACGTGATTTGATAGGTTTCGGCATCGAATGTAGAAATTAGAATTTATTAGTTTCATAAGACTCGAAATGGGGTGTGATTCGTATTTTTAGCGTTGTTTGATGTGATTTGAGGCCTCGACTAAGTCCGTGATATGTTTTGAGACTTGTTGGTTTGTTCGGACGGGGTCCCGAGGGGCTCGAGTGAGTTTCAGGGTGGTTTCAGACTATTTCTAGGCCATTTTTAGCTGCTGATTTTTGGCTAAAGCAGTGTGCTACACGATCGCGGGGAATTGATCGCGATCACGATGAGTTAAATGGGAGAAATTGGACAGTGATTCGCGATCGCGGAAGGACTTTCGAGATCGCGTAGAGGAAAGTTTCTGCTGCACTGACCCGACTTTGGAAGCTTGTATCTTGCAATCTATAGGAATTTGGAGATGATCCAAAAATGAAAGTTGTTTCTCTTTGTGTCTAGTTTTCAGAAAATCAAACCATTTGGCATTTGGAGTTGTGTACAAAAGGTTATGAGTGGTACACTACAGCCTATCCGGAAAGAGTTTGGAAATTGCAAAGAAGAAATTTGTGTTGCACAGGGCTAACTTTGGAAGCTTATATCTCGTAATATATAAGGAACCGAGAGATGATCAAAGTATAAAAGTTGTATTTCTTACTGTCTAGTTTCGAAAAGTTAAACCATTTGCAATTTGGAGTTTTGTAAACAAAGTAATGACCATTATACTAGAGGCTGTCTGGAAGAGTTGGGCATTTGTTCTTCGCGATCGCGAAACATTTTCCGCGATCGCGAAGGGAAAATTTTGGGCTGAGAAATTTTCCCGCGATCGCGAAGAGTAAATACCTGGTCAGAAGCTATATTTTGAGGTTTCAACCATATTTAACATATTTGGAGCTATGGAGCTCGTATTAAAGCGATTTTTGAGGCGAATTCACCATATGGATTAGGGTAAGTGTTCTATATCCGAAAGTAATTATACTTTATGATTCTATGGTTATATTCATCAGTTATTTCGGATTTAAATGGAAGAAATCAAGATTTTTGCAAAACCTTTCAAGAATGAAAATTTAAAATTTGTAGGTCAAGTTGTTATCGAAATTTGACAAAATTGGTATGGTTGAACTCGTATATGGGTTGTCGGATTTTGTGAGTTTCATCGAGTTCCGAGACGTGGGCCTCACTGCCAACTTTTCGAGCGGAGTTGAGAATTTTTATAAATTGCTAAATTTCAAGCATTGGAGTATATTTTTAATTAATTTGCAAGTTGTTTGACTAGTTTCGGGTTGAATGGCACCAAGTTGGGGCTTTAGAGCGAAATTGTGACCGAAAAGTGGGCTTTAAGACGAGGTAAGTCTCCTTTCTAACCTTGTAAGAGGTATTAACCCCAAATGTGAACTAAATAATTGTGTGCTTCTATTTGTGGGGGGCTACGTATGCACGAGGTGACGAGAGTCCGTACATAGCTACTAGTTATGCCTATGTCCGGGTAGTTCTAGGCATCATGCCTTGTTGATATTGTTATTGATTTATGTTTATTGTTTACCTTGAGAAGGAGCGGGATTGAGTTTGCTTATTAAATGTTTTGAAAGGAGTTGAAAGTGAGGAAAATTTGGGATCTTAAAAATTTTCATTTGAACTTCGTATTTTGAAAATAATGAAAGAATACTATATTAACTTAAGAAATATATGTGTAACCGCGTCGCAAGTATGATCCGCGGGCGGGGTAATTCCTTAAATTTATATTTGACCGTATCGTAAGTATGATCCGTGAGCGGGGTAATTCATTCTACTATTCTCGTGGGAGCGGGCCGATTGCCTCGGCAAGTTAATAGATGCATCTATGGTTCGCGTCGTTCGACCCTCGGCAGTGCACAATTTACATTTATGTTGGATCAGGACGAACTCCTCGGTGGTATTCATGTGTGATAATAGAACTTGAAGTCCTTTTTTTTTAATTGGTATAAATTCATTATTTTGTGTGATCATATGTTTTAAAGGAAGGAAGTGGTTTAAGCTCTTGAATATGGTGAAGACCTGTTCAGTTATTTCTTGTTCTGAGTCTTATTGTTATATATCATGCTTAATTGAAATTTCGTATTATCATATTGTTGGCCCTTAGTAAGTGTCGAAGTCGACCCCTCGTCACTACTTCTTCGAGGTTAGACTGGATACTTACTAGGTACGCATTGTTTTCGTACTCATACTACACTTGCTGTATATTTTGTTGTACAGGCACATGTATGACTAGTGTCCTTATGGGCGCAACAACGTTGTTGATACGGGGACTTAGGTGAGCTGCATCTTAGGAGACGATCCACATCCAGCAGAGTCTCCTTCAGAGTTCTTGTATTTTCTTTTTTGTCCAAATTTTGTATTCCGGACAGTTATTGTATTTTGTTTTACTTCCTAGTAAATGCTCATGCACTTGTGACACCGGATTCTGGGATGATTAGGGGATATTCAGTACTGAAATAGGAAAACATCATTATTATTTTTTAAATTTCACCTTTTACTAGTAAATTAAAGGAAATTTATGATTTCAAAAATATTAAAAAAAGAATTAAATTAATTGTTTAGTGTTGGCTTGCCTGATAGTGGTGTCCGGCGCCATCACGACCTTTAACGGATTTTGGATCGTGGCAACATGGTATCAGAGCACTAGGCTCCCTTAGGTCTCACGAGTCATGAGCAAGTCTAGTAGAGTCTTGCGGATCGGTACAGAGATGTCTGTACTTATCTTCGAGATGCTACAGGGCTGTTAGGAGCACTTCCCTTCTTGATTCCTCATCGTGCGAATTGATCCTTTTGAGGCGTGTACCTTTATTTCTATTCTATTCAATCTTATACGACGTGAAACGCTTGTTATGGATTGGGAATCGAGGAATTTTTATGGTACTACAAATATGGTGCAGGATGTTTCTACCTACGTATTTGATTATTACCGTCGTCTTTCGGAAGGCCGTCCTGTTGTTTCAGCTCAGCATCAGTATTACCTAAGATTTTGAGATTTGGCATTGATTGTTATGACGATTTGTGCGTTGCTATCGCACAATGTTTGTGTAATGGTAGGATGCTTGTTTAGGCGTCGAGGCAGTGAATGACCTGGAAGGAGGTTTTACACAATGCATGATTCAGAGATTCAGTATTCTATCTCCGGCGGAGGAAAGGCAATTAGACTAGGAATGTTCAAATTTGGGCTGATGGAGTAACGAGGCTTGGTATTGTCGAGCATGGTAGAGTTCTCAATTGTGATGTGGTGTCATCGTCCTTTTTGAACGCGTTAAGGTTCGTTGATGTTATGGCCTTCTTCTATTTGCCTTCAGGGTAGGGTATTGTGAAATGGTGCTTGAGATGCGGTTGTCAGTGATAACAGAGTATAGCGATTTCGGAATCAAATTGGTACTTCTAGTATAGATGGCTCGAGAAAGATGTTCTTCTAAGAGGTTTAGAGTTGGTAGCAGCTTATTTGTTCAAGTGTTACAGAGATGGATTCGGATTTGGGGCAACAATTAGGTGACGAAGGACATGTGGGAGGTGTTTTGCGGTGGTTGAATTGCTAGAAGGTCAAGTGTGAAAAGTAGAATTCAAGGAGTTGCTTAAAGGAGAGGGTTGAACCAAAGTGGGAGAGTGGCAGAGTAACATATGAGTTCTGTGGTAGGATGGTCACACGCCTTGAGAAAAGTCTGGAGCCATTTGGGAAATTCATGGTGGACAGCGACTAGGTCCACGGATTTTTATTTAGGTGCAACATGACTTCGAGTTTGGAATGCGTTCTTGGACTTTTAGTTGATGCCAATGGGGAAGAAGGAACCTCGATGGGTCTCAGGGTTATGTAACTGTAGCTTCAAACTAAGTGGGAGAGCCCCACCGTCTATGATTGGACTGCGTGATTGTCTACTTGTGTGGTTTCTGGTTATCGGTGTATTGGTGGGTTATTATGACTAAGGAATAAAAAAAACATCAATGGTAATTTGAGCAAAGGATTTGAGGAATATGTACTATCTTTGGCCTTATCGGTTCAAGTTCAGGTTTGGGAAGACTCAGAGTCTATGCTTCGTATGTATGTGATGTATAAGGAAAGGAATTCAGCCGGTTGCTTCTTGGAGAGCGTGTTCATATGCTAGCAGGGCCTTGGAGTGTGACTATATTCGGGAACAAGTCAGAGTGGGTGACTCTCAACAATGGCCCTATTAGGTTCAAAACTAAAGTTCGGTGCCTAAGGATTTCGAGTCCGTGGTATGGTTAAGTATCGAGCTTTTGCAGCGGATTATGAAAAAGGGCTTGGAGTGTTCTATGTTATCTTTGGTCTGCGGTGTAATATTGGAGGAAAGGGAGAAAATAACTTTGGAATTCATAAAGGAATTATCAGAATGGGTGTACCAGTTGAAGATGCAAATGTGCACACAAGGAGGGTATGAGATGATTCGTGGGTTTTGAGATAATGTGGTCTCGTGAAATGGGATCACTCAAGATGAGTGCGGATTGAGTTTGTTATATTTTGAATGGAGCCATTGTTACTTATAAGGAAAGTCCAGAGTAAATTAGAAGAAGTTGGTTCTGTTAGCAATGGTTGAATCGGCATGGTGGTGGCAATGATCAGTTTCTTCAGCATGTTAAGTTATGCAGGTGATTGGTGGCAGTACGTGCGAGGCTTGGCGGCCGCTGTAATTTGATTTATTTAGAGATATTCAATTATAATGGCCTGATAAGTGTAGACGGACCCCAGAAAGTTATGGTGGCTTAGACCCCTACTTGAGGATTGTATTTTCGACGATTATGGGAATTCAGTCGCTTGTTGCAATGGTTCTCCTGTAATGAGTTAAGTGAAAGGTTTCTATATGATGAAGTGTGTATCCTATTAGTGGTTCAGGAGTTACGATGGAATTCTTGTGCTCTTATGCATTGGTAGGATAGGTGCGGTGAGCGGCATGAAATTTGAAAGTTGAGGATCGAGGTTGCAGTTTGGTATTGACAAGAATGTCACGAGCTCGGATGAGCAGAAAAGGATTCAGATGTTTAGAGTAAGCTAGTATTGTCTTTAGCGCCACCTGAGGTCGGTGTCATGTGTGTGTGGGGGGGGGGGGTTGCGGATCCTTGATTCTCTTTACAACATTAGTATGGCCGGTAGTATGGATGTGCAGACTTGTTACCTGGTGCGGAAGGTCGTGGGAGCATGACCACGGGAAGATTGTATAGTCACTTGATTGATCAAAGATTGATCGCGTAGAGTAAATACCTGGGTAGAAGCTATATTTTGAGGTTTCAGCCATATTTAACATATTTGGAGCTATGGAGCTCGAATTGAAGTGATTCTTGAGGCGATTTTCACAATATGGATTGGGGTAAGTGTTCTATATCCGAAAATAATTATACTTTATGATTCTATGTTATATTCATCATTTATTTCGGATTTAAATGGAAGAAATCAAGATTTTTGCGAAACCTTACAAACACGAAAATTTAAGATTTGGAGGTCAAGTTGTTATCGGAATTTGATAAAATTGGTAAGGTTGAACTCGTATATGGGTTGTTAGATTTTGTGAGTTTCATCGGGTTCCGAGACGTGGGCCCCACTGCCAACTTTTCGAGCGGACTTGAGAATTTTTATAAATTGTTAAATTTCAAGCTTTTGAAGTATATTTTTAGTTAATTTGCACGTTGTTTGACTAGTTTCGGATTTAATGGAACTAATTTGGAGCTTTAGAGCGAAATTGTGACCGGAAAGTGGGCTTTAAGATGAGGTAAGTCTCCTTTCTAACCTTGTAAGAGGGAATTAACCCCATAGGTAAACTAAATTATTATGTGCTTCTATTTGTGGGGGGCTACGTATGCACGAAGTGACGAGAATCTGTACGTAGCTACTAGTTATGCCTATGTCCGGGTAGTTCTAGGCTTACATCATGCCTTGTTGATATTGTAATTGATTTATGTTTATTGTTTGCTTTAGAAGGAGCGGGATTGAGTTTTGCTTATTAAATATTTTGAAAGGAGTTGAAATTTAGGAAAATTTGGGATCTTAAAATTTTTTATTTGAACTTCGTATTTTGAAAAGAATGGAAGAATACTATAATATTGTAACGACCCGACCGGTCGTTTTGAGCCCTAGCGCGTCGTTCAGCAGTCTGAGGCCATGAACAACTTAGTTTCAGGTATTATGACTTGTACGCGCAGTCGGAATTGAATTCCGGGAAGTCCAGAGTTGATTTGGAAAGAGAATTCTCATTTTGGAAGCTTAAAAATTGAAAGAATGAACTAGGAATGGGATTTTGAGTAAACGACCTCGGAATCAGGACATGAAGGTTCCAGCAGGTTCCTATGATGATTTCGGACTTGGGCGTATGCCCGGTTCGGGTTTTGGATAACCCGGGAGCGTTTTGGCGCCTATTGTGGAAGTTAGCATTTTGGAAGAAATTTCTTAAGTTTGGCTTGAAGTGCATTTCAGTGTTATCGATGTTCGTTTGGGATTCTGAGTCTGGGAGTAGCTCCGTGTGGTGATTCTGGAGTTGAGAGCGCGATCGGAAGCGAATTCGAAGGTCCGTAGGTCATTTGGCTAAAGACAGGAATTTGAAGGATTTGAGGAGTTTGATCGGAAGTTGACTTTTTGATATCGGGGTCGGAATCCGGTTCCGAAAGTTGGAGTAGGTCCGCAATGTCGAATATGACTTGAGCGCAAAATTTGAGGTCAATCGGACATGATTTGATAGGTTTAAACATCGGAAGTAGAAGTTGGAAAATTCAAAGTTCATAAAGCTTGAATCGGGGTGAAATTCGTGGTTTTAGCGTTGTTTGATATGATTTGAGGCCTCGAGCAAGTCCGTAACGTATTTTGGGATTGGTTGGTAGGTTTGGTTTAGGTCCCGGGGGCCTCGGGTGGATTCCAGGTGGTTAATGGATCGAATTTGGAGTTGAAGAAAAGCTGAGGCAGCTGATATCTGGTATTTCCGCACCTGCGAAGATTTGGACGCAGGTGCGGAGACGCAGAAGCGGCAAGGAAGACCGCAGATGCGGATTTTGGTAAGGGGAGCTGGGACCGCAGATGCGGTCAGGGAGCCGCAGATGCGGGACCGCACATGCGGAAAAGGAACCGCAGAAGCAGAAGCTGGGCGGCTTGGGAAGGAGCCGCAGAAGCGGCGTTTTAACCGCATAAGCGGAAATAATTCCACAGAAGCAGAAATGACTGGAGCAGTGAGATCTTTAAAATTCGGGGTTGGGTTCATTTCAACCCCATTTTTCTTCCATTTGAGTCGATGGGGAGTAGCTTTGAGGCGCCATTTTCGTCACTTGTCATGAGGTAAGTAATTTATGCTAGCTTTGAGTTAAATACAAGGTTTATACATGGATTTGGGCATGAAAATTGTAGAAAAACTTGGGATTTGAGGGAAGACCTAGAAAATTAGTGTTCTTGAATTTTGATCACGATTTTGAGTATGGAAGTAAGAGAAAATCATATATTTGAGTTCGTGAGTTCATGGGTAAACTTTATCTTCGAGAAATTTCGGATTTCGGGCACGTGGGCCCAAGGGCATTTTTGTCAACTTTTCGTTCGGGGTTAGGAATTGTTACAAATTGGGTCGTAAAGTTTGATTGAGCATATATTAACGGATTTGTATAATCATTGGCTAGTTTTGGAGCATTGTGCGTTGGTGCAAGCCTTCGGAGGAATGTAGAATGCCGGTTATGAGTCTTCGGAGCGAGGTGAGTCTCTTTTCTAACCTTGTAAGAGGGAATTATCCCCATAGGTAAAATAATTGATTATGTGCTCCTATTTGTGGGGGCTACGTACGCACGAGGTGACGAGAGTCCGTGCGTAGCTAGTATTATGCTATTGTCCGAGTAGTTAGGGCCCAAAAGCATGTTATACTTGGATTTTTTTATGAACCTATTGATAGCTTGAATTGCTTGAATCACCTTGGATTAGTAAATGAATTTAAGAAGGGATTAAACATCATTTTTCCCGAATTGTTAAAAAGAGAAATCGTTTTATTTGGGTAGATATTCTCGATAAGTTCTTAACTGACTGATTGAGCATGTATCTCTATGTGTACCTGCGTCGCATGCATGATTCGCGAGCAGGGTATGTGTTTATTTATGGAATGGGCCGAACGCCTCGTCAGATTAAATAGATGCATCTATGGTTTGAGCCGTTCGACCCTCGGCAGTGCACAAGTTACATTTCTATTGGAGCGGGCCGTCGACCTCGGCATGATTTGCGCATGATATATGTTGTTGCCTGAGGATTTTAAACGTTGATATTGCCTCTCATGGCTTGAGATAAATTGATAAGATAATGAAAAGTAAATCTTGAAAATCATTTATTATTTGTTAAAGGTTTTTACCTGTTTTTCCGACTTCGTGAGTTAGAACTACTATATAATCCATGATTTCCTCACATTTTTAGTATATTGTCAAATGACCTCTAGTAAGTGTCGAAGTTGACCATCTCGTCTCTACTTCTTCGAGATTAGGCGGGATACTCATTGAGTACACCTTGTTTACGTACTCATACTACACTTCTGTGCATTTTTGTTGCACAGGTATATTTATTTCTAGCAGCCCACTGGGGGTAGCAGCGCGGATGATTTGGGGGCTAGGTGAGTTTCATTATTCGAGGCGGCCCGCAGCTAGTATAGCCTCTTCAGTACATTGTATTTATTTCCTGTCCATTGTATTCCGGGCGGATGTTGTATTTTATTTCCTTATTAGTAGATGCTCATGCACTTGTGACACCGGGTTCTGGGATGGTTTGAAGTATTGTATTAATTGCTTATCATTTAAATTTGATTGAGACTATATTCTTTAAAATTGCTAAACTTGAAGGAAAAATCCTAGATTTCAAAAGTATTAAAAATGAGATTTTGATTAAGTAATTCGGTTGGCTTGCCTGACAGCAGTGTCCGACGCCATCACGACCCTTAGTGGATTTTGGGTCGTGACAAATATCTTAAGAAATCTATGTGTAACCGCGTCACAAGTATGATCCGCGGGCGGGGTAATTCCTTAAATTTATATTTGACCGCGCCGCAAGTATAATCCTCGAGCGGGGTAATTCATTCTACTATTCTCATGAGAGCGGGCCAGTCGCCTTGGCAGGTTAATAGAAGCATCTATGGTTCGCGCCGTTCGACCCTCGACAGTGCATAATTTATATTTATGTTGGTTGGGGCGAACGTCCTTGGTGGTATTTGTGTTTGATAATAGAACTTAAAGTCCTTTTTTTTAATTGGTATAAATTCATTGTTTGGTGTGATAATATGTTTTAAAGGAAGAAAGTGGTTTAAGCTCTTGAATATGGTGAAGACTTGTTCAGTTATTTCTTGTTCTGAGCCTTATTGTTGTATATCATCTTAATTGGAATTTCGTATTATCATATTGTTGGCCCTTAGTAAGTGTCGAAGTCGACCCCTCGTCACTACTTCTTCGAGGTTAGACTGGATACTTACTGGGTACGCATTGTTTTCATACTCATACTATACTTGTTATACATTTTATTGTACATGCACATGTATGACTAGTGGCCTTTTGGGCGCAACAGCGTGGTTGATACGGGGACTTAGGTGAGCCGCATCTTATGAGACGATCTGCATCCAGCAGAGCCTCCTTCAGAGTTCTTGTATTTTTTTTTCTGTCCAAATTTTGTATTCCAGACAGTTATTGTATTTTGTTTTACTTCCTAGTAAATGCTCATGCACTTGTGACACCGGATTTTGGGGTGATTAAGGGATATTTAGTATTGAAATTGGAAAACAACATTATTATTTTTTAAATTTCGTCTTTTACTAGTTAAATTGAAGGAAATTTATGATTTCAAATATATTAAAAAGAGAATTAAATTAACTGTTTAGTGTTGGCTTGCCTGACAGTGGTGTCCGGCGCCATCACGACTTTTAACGGATTCTGGATCGTGACAGCACATGTAACCATCTCATAGATGCATCTTATGTGGTATACATGGCAGGTGAATGGGCCCATATTCACCTTTGATATTTTCAGCATTCATGGGATTCAATCCCAATTTTAGTTGGTCTATTAATTAATAAGAACAAGCAACATAAGAGAATTCGTAAAGAACTTTCTAGTTCTTTAATATTAACCCATGTGAATTCTTTTTTATTTTTGCATCATACTTAAATTAATATGGCTAAATCAATTATGCCAACTGAATAAAATATTAATATTGATAAACTTCAGGTTTACACCATGACGTGTGCAATTATGAATAAACTTCAAGTTTATTATCATATGAGTTTTTATATCAATTAAGTTTTACTTTATTGTGACATTCTTTTATTTATGTAGTACAAATTGGAGAATAAAGCGGGTAGCTTTTTACATACATATTATCCCGCTACAAGTTGTAGTAATAGAAGATATTAAATCTTTCCTTTATTTATAGTCTCAATATAACCAACCGCTTTCGTGAATACTTTAGAAACTCAATTAAGATTCTTTGAGACTTACTACATCACAATACCTTATAGGTAATCAATTGTGTTTCTCCAAAATAGTATAATTGGCTCTTGCAGAGTTCTCAATTAATTTTGTAGTACCATATGTTCATCAACATCCATATGGTGAATATCTCATTCAAAGAGAAAGTTATATCATTATGGTAATTGTCAAAATTATATGCAAGATTTGTTTTTTGCATCATTGTTGTCCTTTAATAATCACACTGCCAAATTATTTTGGCGTACAATAGGTACCTGACCAGTGATCATTCATGCCACAATAATGACATTATTTTCTTATTTCATCTCAAACCTCCCTCTAGAGGTGAGTGTGGTAGATTCACTACCACTAGCATATTCATATTCTTCCAAGAATGAATATGTATTCATAAATCACATATTATCACATTCACATCATGAATGGATCATAATCATCTATATGTGCTTTACAATATCTCATGTCAAATCGATGACAAATATTACTTTCACAGAGTGAAAGATTAGTTTGAGAATCATTATTATTCTCATTACCACGATGATGACGATTATAATTTCGTCTATTACCACGTCCACATCCATTGTTACCTTTACGGTAATAATTTTATCTTCTTTCAGACTTATCACATTCTCTTAAGGGAACAAGAATGAAGCAAATTCAATGGGACGGGTTTCCACTTCTTTGCCCACAATCATACATGAATTTGATCATGGCAAGGCATAAAAATTTACCACTTCGGGTGGTTATAATTTCTTGCAAACTCTATTAGAGTTATAATCAAAGTTTATTGTCTCTGCTTGTATTTAAAATCAAATTATAGAATTTCAAGAAAAATAAAGTAAAATACTTACCTTAAATTCAGAATTTAATCATGAATGGAGTTTATGGAACAATTGACAATCATTATGCTCGATCCCAAAACTTCTACTCAATTGGTTACAGTCTCGTGCTGATAACGTGTTATGAAACAATAAAAGAAGAAGGTTGCAGAGCAAAATAAGGAGAGAATTCTTATTGATTTGGGGTCAATTACAATGGAATAGAACCTCTCTATTTATAGGGAAAACATGACTTAGCCACTAAATAACAAACCCTAAAATCTCTCTAAAATATAAATATACACCATAAATACAATACTGTTTATAACAAAAAGATACTTTTACAAGGGAACATCATATGTTATTACCAAACACTTATTACTCATAATGTTTTTTTTCTTCTTTCTAATTTCAATGTTTTATGTCAAACTTACATACAATAGAGTGCAATCGAACTGAATCAATCAGCACCATTGATCAAAGCATTATCTTGTGATTCTTTGGATTTGAAACAAGTTGCATAAAATCAATGGTTGATTTTATCTTATAAGATGAGATGTGGTGGGGGCCAAACATAGGCGTGCATGCACACAACACAAACATTAGCAATCTGAACTATTGCTAAGGATTTTTCCAGCAAGTATATAAAGTATATATTTCACAAAGCAATCTCTTCCAAATTTATCAGATCAAATCACACCAAAATTTTCTTTTGTTTTCCTTTCTTCTTTACTACCACATATTCTTCTTACCAAAAAAATTAAAAAGATAAAAATTTATAAAAAAAAAAATTAAAGGCTAGAAACAATCTTTTTTCTTAGCTGAACATAATATTCAAAATTGTTACTACTACATATATTGATTGGAAAGATTGGAAAGAGAAGAGAAAAGAGTGGGGGACACAAAGTTGGAGGGGCAAAAAAAATTATAGAACAACGCCCTACTTTCCCCCTTCTCATCTCTTAGATCTTACTGTTTTCTCATCTGGGTCGTCTGATTCTTGATTTGGGTATTCATTTTTTCTCCTCAATTATATTTTTACTATTATATTGCTGTTGTTTTGATTAAATGAAACCAACCATTTTCATTGTTGGGTTGTTGTGTTTTGATTCTAAATTTTGATTGATCGTCTAAAGATCCGATTTTTATTTATTGAATCTGATAATGTCCGATTGGTTTAAGGTTCTTATAGTACTTTATTCATTGTAAAGGTGTGAGCTTTATTAGTTTTATCAATCTGCATTTCATCTAATCAAATGGGAATTGAAAAAGTGAATCTTGATATGTGTATTAATATGAGAAAATGGAAGTTTTTTATAGCTTTAATTGGAATATTGTAGTATGATGATTGTGTAATTTGGAGATGAGTTTTTCAGGAATTTGATTTCTGGTTTTGTTAGGACAATGCAATCTGATCTTGGCAAGTTATTCATTGGTGGAATTTCATGGGACACGAATGAAGAGCGTCTCAAGGAGTATTTTAGTACTTATGGGGAGGTTTTAGAGGCTGTAATTATGAAGGATAGGACTACTGGTCGTGCCCGTGGTTTTGGTTTTATTGTCTTTGCTGATCCTGCTGTTGCTGATCGGGTTATCAAGGAGAAACACAACATTGATGGCAGGATGGTAAATTCTTCTAGTTTGCAAATTTGGTTTTACTGCTAGTTCTTTTCCATTTATTCGACAAGGAGCATAATGTTGTTGTTTGAACCTTCTGATAAGAATATACTTTTGTATGACGCCTAAAATCAAGGGAAATATGTCATTGCAACGGAGATTTAGGCATTTAGCATTGTATATCTAAGCCTTCTTGGTACCCATGGCATTTAGCATTGTATGACACCTAAAATCAAGGGAAATCTACATTGCAACGGAGATGTAGGAGTTTAGCATTGTATATCTTAGCCTTCTTGGAATCCATGTCGTTTTACCTTGCACTAAAGCTGGCACATTGTACCCATTTTATTGCATATCACATCTGCAATCAACTTTGCTACCCTCTACTTTGATTTGAACTTAGACTTGAATAGCAGTTAAAGCTAACAGTCTAATTACTTCTTTCTACTCAAATTTCTCACGGTCCACTTATTTTTCAGGTTGAAGCGAAGAAAGCTGTTCCAAGGGATGACCAGAGCACAATAAGTAGAAGCAGTACTAGCATTCAGGGTTCTCCTGGTCCAGGACGTACAAGAAAAATCTTTGTTGGAGGTTTAGCATCCACTGTAACTGAGAGTGACTTCAAGACCTACTTTGAGCAATTCGGAACAATCACAGATGTAGTGGTTATGTACGACCATAACACTCAGAGACCAAGAGGCTTTGGGTTCATAACTTATGATTCGGAGGATGCAGTGGATAAAGTATTGCTTAAGACCTTCCATGAGCTGAATGGTAAAATGGTTGAGGTCAAGCGTGCTGTCCCCAAAGAGTTATCGCCAGGTCCAAGACTTGGTGGCTACAATAACTTTCCATTAAGTAGGATCAATAACTTCCTTAATGGTTACACACAAGGATACTCTCCGAATACAGTTGGAGGATATGGAGTCAGAATGGATGGTAGATTTAGCCCCATTGCTGCTGGAGGTAGGAGTGGTTTTGCTCAATTTGGTTCTGGTTATGGAATGGGTCTTAACTTTGAACCAGGGTTAAGCCCAGGATATGGGGGAAATGCAAACTTCAACAGCAGCTTGAGCTACGGGCGAGGAATGAGCCCTTATTACGTTAATAGTTCGAATAGATTTGGTGGTCCTATTGGTTTTGATGGAGGAAATGGAGGAAGTAGTTCATTCTTCAGCTCAGCAACTCGGAATTTGTGGGGAAATGGCGGACTGGGGTATGGAACTAATTCCACCAGCTCTAGCAACTTTGCGGTATCTGGCAGTGGGAACATGGGGGCTGGAAATTTTAGCAACACTGGAGTTTGGGGCTCATCTTCAATTTCCTCCCAAGGTGGAGGAAATGTTTCTAACCAAAGTGGTAATCTTGGTTATGGGGGTGATGATACTTTATATGGTTTGGCTGGAGGCTATGGAAGAAATGTTACAACAAGCGGGGCTCCTGCATCATCGTATCCTGCATCTAATGGTAGCTATGATGGGGCTCTTGCTGATCTTTACAGTGGTGGTTTGGGATATAGTGATTCCGCTTGGCGCTCTGCAAATTCTGAGCGAGATGGATCTGCTTCAATTGGTTATGGACTCGGCACTGCACCCTCAGACATGCCACCTAAAAGTTCAGCTAGTTATGTTGGCAGTTATGGTGTTGGTAAAAGACAGACAAACAGAGGTAAGCTTCTCAATAACCTTTTGTAGCTAGCAGTTGCTTCACCTTGCTCAATACTCCTTTAATTTTCTGATGATCATCGATCCAGATATTGATGGTAGGTTTTGTTAAATTGATTTTGTTGATACAATGATTTGCCATTAGGAGCAGGTGATTAATGTTTCCCCCCTCTTGACTTGCTATCTTGGTCTTTTACATTTTTCTGATCTACTTGAGTTTGTTATCAAGTTTTTCTTTTTGAAACTAACTGGGGAAGTCATTATAGGGGTTCTCTCTGTAGAGAAGCATCTTTGATACTTGCACATCGGTGTGATATCTAGCTATTTTACCTCTGCACCAAGTTCTTTATCTAGAGCATGCTTTTGTTCTTCAGATTTTTGTTTACTCATTTTGAAACCTGCATATGAAGTAGAAATAACATTGCGAGTCAATTTACATAATCCTATTTACCTGAAGGAAAGTGAGTCTTATTTCGCTTTCAAGTTATGGTCAATTAAAGCAAGAAAGGAACTCTGAGAATTAGTTGGACAATTGGTAGAAGGAAGCGTAAAAGGAGCTACAAGTTGACCATTTCTGGTTTATTTTAGCTTTGGTTCGGTTGCTTATTTCTTTGTCTTAAAATTGTATCCAGGTATTACTAAAAGCATTTGCTTCACTGATTAAAGTGACAAAGTAATATAACGCGAGTGATGTGACTTTGAAGGAGCTTACCATTTGAACTTTAGGCGCAAAACAATCTTGATTGAGAAACAATTGCTTCTTTTAACCTGGCTTTAAAAGATGAAAAAAAGAGAGAAATGTAGAACAAAGAATATGCCTCTATCCTCGTGGGTGCACAAAAAGAAACTAAAAACACTAGGCTATTCCTCAGCTCTTGACATTGTTTGGCCCCTTCGAAGACTTCTCTATTCCTTTATTTCCAAATCGCGTATATAAGGTCTAGAGGGGCAACATCCCATTCCTTGGGCCTTCTCTTCCTTTTCTTGAAAGCCAACTATACAATGCTCCCTTCACTGTGCTTGACATCACCCGTTGTACTCCGAACCAATTCAAGACCTTCTACCACAAAGTCGTTTCCACATGACAATGCAAGAAGAGGTGATTTACATCTTCTTCCGATCATCACATAAAACACCACCTAACATGTGTAATCCTCCTGTTTCTCTGGTTATCGTCTATCAAGATGGCTTCCCTAGTTGCTAACCAATTAGAAAAACACTTTGTTTAGACGTCTTGGGTATCTATACTGACAAATGCGATAAAGCTAATTCCTCCATCACCACAGTTTCTGGTAGTAAGCTTTAATTGATAAACATCTCATCTCACCTTGTTCCCCATCTCATAAGTGTGAGATACTATCTGCTTGTGAAGTAGTTCCGCTAGACTTTGGATGCACCCATTTCCCAATCTTGTAAGTTCCGTCTAAATGTTAGATCCTATAGAACTACTAGTTCTTGTAATTAGTGTAAGGTTTGTAGCATTGACACATTGTGGTGAAATGAATAAGTTTGGCAATCTTGTCTGGAAGCTATTTTTGAGTTCTGTTGCCACAAATATTTTTTTGCAGTTCTTCGCATTATGGTTCTCGGACATAGGTTAATTTATTTTTTCGAAAAGAAAATCCACTTTTGTCGAATGTAGGTGGAAGTACTATAAATTGTGATGTTTTTCATGTCAAAATGACAAAAGAATACATTTAAAAGTAATAGTCAAAGATTACTTTCTTAGCTCCACAGAAGCGAAATTGGCCACCATTTTCTCCTAAGGGAGTAGTGTGCTTGCGCATTTAAATCCGATGGATTCTAACCCAAAGTTATGACCTTCATAAGGGTGAAGGTTAAATCTCTAGTGTGGGAGATGTTTCTTAAAAGGCTTTCTGAGGCCCATTGGTGATTGGGCCAAAGCCAGTAATAACACTTTTATGTTCAGGTAGATTGAGCATAATCACTGATCGAGCACCCACCTTTTCAAGTTGTGGTCCGCTCAGAATTTTAGAAGCAGTTCTTCCTTAATGAAAATCTAGTTCGCAATTTCAAATGCCCATGAACTTAATTTATGCCAGAGACCTCTACTAGTGATTTAACTTATGCTCTATTACAGACCTCTTTGTCTTCGCTTTAAGTTATGATCTTATGATGTCAATATGTTTTATATGATTTTTGTTACATAATCTTTTGATCCTGGAAGTTGCAAATATTGGCATATTTTATCATGCTTTAGCTTTTGAATTCTTCAAATTCAAATTCTAGCTTACTGCTAGTATGGCAAATGTTAGTTTGCTGTGTTTGAAGATAACTGATTGATGTTGCATCGTACAGACCTTAACCCCAATAGGGAAGAAAAGAATAGAGGAAAAAGCTGCCAAATCAATCGTATATACTCAAATTACTGACACATACTATTTCCTATTTTTTTTTTTTTTGATGACCGAGAAATCCGTCTGGGGCCGATCCTTTGGACCAACCGCAGCCTTCGAAATTCGGTGGATAATGGGCCCGCCCCTCTACCCTTCTCCACTTAAATACCAGGCTTTGCTTTGCATGGTGTGGGGGCTTGAACGTGTGACTATTTCCTAATTTATTGAGCTAAAACTAGTAACTGTACTAAAATTTGTGATGCTATGTGGTGAAGGGATATTCGTGGATAGAGCTTGTGATGCATTACCATTTGTAATTGCAAAAGATTTTAGGTTGACAAATAAACCTTCATTTGTCTCGCTCAACATCACAGTCTTTCTAGTTTACCTCCATCTTTGTCCTCTTTGTTGTGATCATTTTTTCTATAGGTTGATGAACAATTAGTTTTTATGAAGCCTAATTGCTTAGTGAAAGCTAGAAGCAATTTTCCGAACTGTCGTGATCATCTTTTTTTGAAGCTAGAAGCATTTAGTTGATTTAATTTATATAGCGTAAATATTTTTTTACACTATCAGTATAATTTAACATGTTATAGCGGGTTAGTTGCCATCTGTACCTGGTTCCAGTTAATGCTTATCATAGAGATTTACATGTTACCTTATAAGTGACCTAATTATGTAAATGTTTATAGAACTTAAAGTCTAGCGTTGTTAAAGGCTTACTTAAAGCACGGGTAAGCCCTGAAGCTCGGTGAATCCCAGTGTGTGCACTTTGCCTCGCATAAGTGGCGCTCTAGTGTAGGCGTCAAGGTGCTAAGATGTGTGTACCTTCCACGATGAGTTATGTCTTTAAGGAAACCACAATATATACATAGCTAAATTATAGTTTTATCATTTTTTGCCCAAATAATTATTGTTTGTGTTACAGTTACATTTTCTTGCATTAACATTTTCATTTTTATTTTTTATTTGTTTGTATTTTTTTCGCTAAAGCCCACGCTTTAACTACGCTTTACACTTAAAGCTCTAACATAGATTGGCGCTTTATTGAGCTCTTCGCTTTTGACTATTCTGACTTAAACTCTTATTTAATATCTTTTGTCTCCTAAACTTGTCAAAATGAAAAATCCAATAGATTTCTTCTCTTCCTCACAGTAGTTAGTTCCCTCATGTGGTGTTGTATGATACTTCAAAGGTGGTGTTTTTGTTTCTTGACCAATAATACTACTCCCTCTGTCCCGATTTATGTGAAGCACATACCTTTTTACTCGAACAATACCTTTTTATATTAAGAAACAATTTAACTTTAAACTTCTTATTTTACCCTTAATTAGATGATTTATAGCCACACAAATATCTATGGCTTGTTTTAGACCACAAGTTTCAAAAGTCTGTCTTTCTTTCTTATATTTTTTGCCAAGTCAAACAACATCACATCGAATGGGACTACTAATTTGTGGACATCTTCATGAATTAATAATGACTTGTGAATATATGGATATGAGAACAACTTGAAAGAATATTTGTTGTGCCTTCCCTACCAAGTTTTTTTTTACTACAGAGGCAATGATTTTATTAGTTTAAAAAGTATATAGTCCCTCCTGTAGTGATGTTAGGATTTTGTCAACATGACTGCTTCATATATATTCCTGAGGTTGTCCCACCTAACTAAACACTTGACTTCTCTCTTTCCACGTAACCCACAAAACATTGGCAGTACAGTGATCCATATCTTCTTTTACATTCTGAAGATGTTTATAATAACCTTTATTTTTTATTGATTTCTTCTATAACTGAGAAATCCATTATTTCTAGCTTTGAATGGGCTCCTTACTCTACACTTCTCCACTTAAATACCAGGGGTTGGTGCACTGGTCAATATTTAAGCTCCTAACTAAACACTTGACTTCTCTCTTTCAACGTAACCCACAAAACATTGGCAGTACAGTGATCCATATCTTCTTTTACATTCTGAAGATGTTTAGAATAACCTTTATTTTTTTATTGATTTCTTCTATAACTGAGAAATCCATTATTTCTAGCTTTGTATGGGCTCCTTACTCTACACTTCTCCACTTAAATACCAGGTCTTGGTGCACTGGTCAATATTTAAGCTCGTGACATGTGCCTACTCCTCATCCTGCTCTATAATACCTTCGCTGTAAAATAACCTTTATTAGTGTGAGATGATAGGCGATGCAAAAGTAGATGATCAGGTGTTTCACTTAGATTTCAAATAGCAGTCCTCCATCAATCCAATCACCTTTTTGAGAAATACGTTGTCAGAGCTCCTTTCACTCAGGTAGCATTTGCTGCAAAGTGTGATCTCTCTTCTTTGCAAATTCTTCTTTCAAAAGGCATCATGAGCAACCACCAATATGAAACAAGCAAGCAACCTTAGTTGGGGCTATAGTTTATTCTGTTCAGTATTTGGAGAGGTACTTGGGAACTTCTAACCTGACTTGACTGAAAGAATTCTATCCTTTTGCTCGACCATCCCAGTGTGCTGTCTATTTCCCAGTCTAAACAGTCTCCTAAACAGAGTTCCCAGCCATTAGCAGTTAGGCAATGAGCTACAGCTGTCTCTGTACATGTTTGCGCCAAACATGAATATATCAGGCAATTGCTGTTTAAGAGGAGTATGTCTGAACCATGAGTCATGCAAAAAGGATATTCTTTTTACGTTTCCTACCCTGAAGCGAGTCTTTTCAGAGAATTTATATCCTCATAGATTTCTAAGAAACTTCTATACCAACCCTATAATAGCCATTACCAGTCATCAAGCAAAATGATTCTGAGAGCCAAGCTTTGCTTGAGTAAGCATCTCTTCTTCTCTGCTGGCACCTAAGGATACATATATCTTTTTCCAGTTTGAAAGATTTTTCCCTCTTTCTATTATACTTTCCGTCCTTTTTAAATTCATGGCTTGCACCAAGGCATTCCCACATAAGTGTTTGGGGGGGTGGGGGGGACCCTAACCTGAAGCCTGATATGGCTACCATCTCTAGCAGCTCCAATCTGTATTGACCGGGCAAGGTTAGACAATTAGACTGTAATATGGCCTTCAGAGCCATAAGAAACAAGAATATGTAGAGCCCTTGGCCACTCAATTGCATTGTGTCCCCTGAAATAGACGATCAAGATTTGTTTATACTTCCCTAAAGTAAAATTGGAATGGTGTATGGCTGATTGACTTGCTGGGAGAAGATATTTACTCCACTACTGCTTTTTGTTTGTTGCACACTCATCTAACTAGAAAAAACTAATACTTGCGTCATGTTTTCTTTTCTCAAACTATACCATGTTCGAGAGCAAGACATTAAATATGCTGTCTGGAAGCAATAATGCTTCATGATACATGGCTGCTAGAGCATTGGATATTCTGTATTTGCGAACTACCAAACCTTTATTTAAAGATCTAGGGAAGTTTTAGTACACAACAATTTTGAAGGAACAAAATAAATTTAAGGACCAACTAGGGTTGTGGTAGAGTGGTAAATACTCCTTCATCCTTAACCAGAGATCTTGGGTTCGAGCCCTGAATATGAAGTCGCCTTTGTTAGAGAGCACTTTACCCCCTAGTGTGGGACTTCCCTGCGTAAATCTGGATTCGGTTATTGCTTTTCTGCTTGGTGCCTAATACTTGTCTGATCTAAAAGGTTTCGTTAGTTCCCTCTTCCCGCTTGTTGCATATATATCACCCCTCTTCTTTCTTGTTTATACTTTCACTATTTGTTGCTTATGATATCAAATCATGCTATTCTTAATCCGCTGATTTTGTATTAATGCAGGGATTGGTGGCTAGGAGAATATTGCCAAACAAAGGTGTTACATTAGGTGAAAAATTTGGTGTAGAATCTGAATCAATGAATTTTGCGTACTTCTATAATTATATGAAGTTAAGAGAGGTTAAAGAATTGGATATCCTTTTGTAGGGCTAACTGGAGTGCCTGTTTGAAGGTCTAGAGATAGAAGTTTACAAGATTTTTTGCTAAAGGTTTTTGTTTTTTGTTTTGAGTTTATGTCTTTAGGAATTCCCTTTCTTTTTCCCTTGAGTGAGGTGTAAAATCAGATTGCGGCGTATAGTCAGAAATGTATCATGCATCTCTGGTGAGGCAGCGATACATACACAACAAAAATAGACAGAAAGTTTTGCGTAAAATGTTTAGATTTAATGTTTTTTTTTTTTTTCTGCAGTAATGTTGCTGCAAAGTTGCAGATTCTTGTCTGGTAATTTGTTTTGCTTTGTAGTTTTCCCTTAAATGGGATTTTTCCTTTATCATTTGAATGTAAGGGAGGTTGTTGATTTAGTGTGATACATTTTAGGGATACCCATCTAGGGTCCCCCTAATGAATAAATTACTATATACTTTGATGCTCATTTACTTATTATCATTTGAATTCAGAATCTTGCACATATTGATGTACAGTATATATCATTCTGCTACAAATGAACCAAAAAATGCAACTTCTTTCTTTGAATCAAATAAGTCTAAGAAATTTAGAGAATGCCAAATTAATGTGTATTACTACTTTAGAAGTTTTTTAATTTCATGTGATATTTTCATTCCCTTTTTCACACTTTCGAAACATAATAATAACATTAAGGGTGTGTTTGGTACGAAGGAAAATGAGTGATTTTATTACTTATTTTTTCTTGTTTGGTTGGTGAGTGAAAAACTTTTTTATTTTCTAGTGTTTGGTGAGAGAGTATAAAATATTTTTTTGAAAATAATTTTTTATGCTACTCTCCTCAACCCACCTTCCCAAAAAACCCTATATTTTTTCCTGTACTCCTCCACCCCCCCC
>NW_017672174.1:190316-212833 GCF_001879085.1 Nicotiana attenuata
CCCCGGCCAACTATATTTTCTTCAAGAATTTAATTATTCTTTTCAAAATTCACACAAACCCAAATGAACTAATGTGCTACTTTACTTTTTTCACATAAGAACAACGTTGAAATGTGAGCTCGATAACTAAAAAGAAAACACTTTATTTTGTTGAAAAAGAAAGTATTTTTTCTACGACATGAAAAAAAAAATATTCAGTTTGTTGAAATAAAAGAAAATACTTTTTTACATCATGAAAAGAAAGTAGTCGTTTTGTTAAAATGAAAGAAAATATTTTTTCTATATTAAAAAAAAAAAACCTAGTTTGTTGAAATGAAATAAAATACTTTTTCTATATCATGAAAAGAAAGTACCATTTTGTTAAAAATTTCTATTTCAGGAGAAGAAAATACTTTTTCTACATCATGAAAATATTGAAATGAAACAAAATACTTTTACTACATCATGAAAAAAATATACTCATTTTGTTGGATACAACATGAAAAGAAATTACTCTTAATAATAGTTCTATCTAGGGTGGATGTGGTGTGGTGGGTGGGTAGGGGTGGTTTGGGGGGTGGGGTGGGGGCCGGTTGGTGGAGATTGGTGTGGATGGGGAATAGGGTGGAGAAGGTTGAAAAAGAGTTTCGGAAAATAGTTTCCTCCAATTGGAGAAAATGAGCTCATGAGGAAAATATTTTCCAAAACATTTAAGCTAACCAAACATGAAAAAATTGGAAAACATTTCCGGAAAGTATTTTCCGTCAAACCAAACACACCCTAAATTGAAATCAAGATCCATTTCGAGCACTTCAGTTTCAAGTTTATCATGGACACAAACATTAAATCCATGCACATATGGTTCACTCAAAAGTTCAGACTTCGACAAGATGAGATTAAACAGAACACTCATTCAGAAGTCTGAATTAACCGAGTAAAAAAGGCAACCTGATGCACGAAGCATCCCGCATTCACGCTGAGTCCCGAAAAGGGCTGCATCACAAGGGGTGTGATGTAGGCAAGCTACCCTGATGCAAGCATCAGTAGTTGATTTCACGGCTCGAACCCGTGATATATAGGTCACAACATCACACACAGATAACTTTACTGTTGCTCCAAGGCTCCCCTTCTTGAATTAAGAGAGTGAAAATGCAAAAACTTGGAACTTCAAACACGATAAGATTAAACAAAACATGAACACTTTAAGCAGGTAATGAAATTTTACCTTGCTAGTAACATAAAAACATGCACAGATTCAGTGTTATCACCAAGTCTTGAACTAAGTGTTAGGAAATGAAAGATTCATAACTTCTTGAGATCAGTGTTAGAAAATGAAAGATGTAAAGACAATTCATAATACAGAAAAGGCAGAAGTTCAAGGAAAACCTCTTCCTGATTATACTAATTAAACTGGAAATATTTCAGTCTAAGCTCAACTACAAGCTAGTAAATTCAAGCAGATTTTAAAAATACAAGCAACTTCTTTTGTGAACCTTTTCAATTGGAACCACAGTTCAGAAGAAGGCCCTGCTGCCATAAAACACTCTTGGGCTTTGGCCGCTTGGACGCGCTTGTGGTTTCTCACTTGAACCGGAGCTCTCTGTGTTGTCATTTCCATTTTGGACGGCTAATCCACTTTCCATGTCCAGAGGAAGTTTCATCTTTGCTAGAGCTTCCGTGAATTGCTGCATGCTTTTCATATACATATCGACTATCTCTTGCTGCACAACCTTTTGCTCTGGTACAATGCTCACGTTGACAACTGGAGGTGTGAACGTGCTAACAGCAATAGAAGGCGTGGTGCTATCGACCTCTTTGGCACTGTCTTTACTACCATCCTTCAGAGGCAATACAGACTCCTCGATCGGAGAGTTTGATGTTTGTTTGGTGTCACAAACAGATGGTGAGTTTGATTGAGAAACTCTGGTTGAAGTCTCTAACTTCTTGATTTCAGTGGCATCTTGACCTTCAACAACCGCACTTTCTGACGTACGCTCAACGTTCTCGGGAGAGATGTGATCACCATTTTCCGTGGAGTTGATATGCTCAGAGCTTTGACTATCCAACTCAGTGCAGGGAATTGAATAATACTCAGTAACCATTCTTTCATTTTCATTCACAATTTTGGGATCCGGGAATTCAATGTTAACCAACTCACAAGGAATACTGTCAGCGATTCCACGACCTTCGTCACAGTCATTTGCTGCAGCCAAAGAATGGCCTGGTGTGGGAATCTCTAAGACTTCTGGAGTTGCACCAGTATATGTTAGTGTCAATTGCACAAAACCGGACGGGGAATGGAAGAGATCACTCGACGACAAGGAGAATTCCTGTTCTAGCTTTCCATTCTCAGCAAGAACATCACAAAGAGGAACTAAGGTAAATCCCAACAACTGATCTTGCAAATAATTCTTAACCCTACTCATCATCCAAATCTCACATCTCACTGATGTTTCAACACTCTTAACATTGAGTCGAAGACTCTGATTAAAAACTGGATTCTTTCCCCCACCATTAATAGTATCCGTCGAAACAGCTTCTTCTGGATAACTAATTAAGTAAATCTTTGCATAAACATCTTGTTTATGATATATGCATATGTTATGAATATCTCTAGCTTGATGTACATAAACATCAAGAACCCCAATAGAATCAGACTTTGGTTTCAAAGGGTCATAAACAACAGGTGATTTTGCCATAGTAACTATTTTTTGAGGTTCCATTATTAAAAAAAGTTCACTTTTTTGAACTCACAAAATCAAGGTGACTGCTTGAACTGAAAGTGAGCACAACAACAACAACAACGACAACAAATCTAGTATATTCTGACAAGTGGGGTCTGAGGAGGTTAATGAGTACGCCGACTTTGCCCCTAACCTGAATTGAAAGTGAGCACAAGTATTCAAAAGTGAAAGCAACAGAAATACTATTGAAAGGTACTCAAACTGAATTGTGAAATTGGGAGAATTGGTTAGCACTTACGTACATAAGAGCCAGAGCTGAACTTTGTCCCAGCTTCCACCTTCAGATTCACTGCTTAAGTTAAAAAAATAGACTGATTTTGTGCAAAATTGTAGCACAACTAGCAGACCAAATCAAGAATTAAATATTGGGTAACTGTTTCTAAACTTTCTCTAGAGCCCCCAAAAAACCAAAGGCAGCATACCCAAGAAAGCAGCCAACTTTATAATGGACACCAAATTCAAGATTTCAAAGGCAAAATTCAAAGGGAGAATAAAAAGGGACCAATAATTCACAAGTATCTTGAAGATTACAGTAAAATGTGAGGACAGAGAGAGAAAAGGGTATTAGGTATTTTTCTAATTTAGTACACTCCTTAAGGAGTATAAAGACAAAAAACTTTTTTTCTTTTTCCTTGCTTTTTTGTGTATTTTTCTGCACAGAAGTCAATCTTTGAGTTTTGTGTGGAGCCTTGTGGCTGCTGCTACCTATAATTTAGGTGGAGAGTGATGGCTAATAAAATTCATAGAACTGTCTGACTTCTGAATTGAAACTGTAGAGAGAATCCAGTTCTTGAAATAAAAGTCATAGGTTTTGATTAATTATTAGTACTTGGAGCTGTTACTTTTATACTGCTTTTGCAATAATGTTACTTTTATACTGCTTTTGCAATAATGTTATGTACTAGAATGTAGATTTTAATAATGGACATTTTTTTTTTTATCAAAATAATAATGGACCTCTATTATTGAAATCTTTGAACTGTTACCTTACTTTGACCTGACTGTTAACAATTTGACTACTACTTCCAATGTGTGCGAAAATAACAACGTAATTTGCAAATTACTTCTCTTTTGTCTGATTATAACTGTTAGGGGTATTTGGAAAATAATATATATTAGCTTTAATATTATTAATATCTTATTTGGCAGTGTTTTTTAATCACTTTATTTAGTATTATTTTTATACATAGCATTAGCAATACTTTTCTTAAACCGAAGGTCTATCGAAAACAGTCTTTCTACCTCTCCAGGTAGGGGTAACATCTGCGTACTCACTACCCTCCCCAGACCCCACCCGTGTACTGGGTTTTTTGTTGTTGTTGTTGTTGTTGTTATTATTGTTGTTACCATTAGCAATACGATGATTTTTAATACATAGATAAGCATGCAGGGACGAATCCATGATTTAAACTCTATGGGTTCAACTTTAAAATTTTTTAACATTGAACCCATTATATTTTTAAAGTTATGTATTCGTATCTATTATTTTTGTAATTTTAATGAATTTACTATGCGTCGAAAGTTAGGGTTCTATTGAACCCGTAACTGCCACATTGCATCCGCCCTATAAGCATGTATAAAGACAGAACTGTCCTTTTAAAATCTGTAACACAACAAAATAAATAATTGACAGAAAATAGTTCCAATATAACTAATCTCAGCATTACTAAGCTATATTACTAATACACAATATTTAGTACAACAATAATAACATACCCAGTATATCCCACACCGTGGAGTCTGGGGAGGGTAGTGTGTACACAGACCTTACCCCTACCTTATGAGTTGTGAGGATAGAGAGACTGTTTCCAATGGACCCTCGGCTCAGAAAAGCATAAGCACCAGGAAAGCATAATACACAATATTTAGTACTATTCTTATACTGTTACACCCCATGTTTTCGTACGTGAGAATACGTCGTAAGTCAATTTATGTAAGTTCAGAAAGGATATTATATTTGAAAGTACATAAAGTAAGTTAATCATGTTACCATGGAGGTTACAAATCTTTAAGATCACGGATAACAGGTACCAAGAGGGTTGAAAGGCTTAGAAGCTAAACAAATTGAAGAAAATAAGTTTCGTCGAATGCTGACAAGTTGGGAATGTTATAAAATATACTTTTGGGGTGAGAATAGGGTGCTTAACATTATAAGGAGATGAAGTTATGAGTTATTTTAGTCGTGTGTTATGTTTTGAAGTCAAGCGAGTTGTGGAACAAAAGTTGGAAAAGGTCATCACAAGTTACATTCATAAATGTGTTGAAACTTAGGTCAATTGTAGCTGAGCTTTTATCCTAATATGCTTGGAACTAGGGGATGATCTACCTATTAAATTGAAGATCTATGAGTCTAGTTTCTAATTCATTAAACCTCTTATCAATACGACATTGGAGTAGAGTGATATATGCATTTTTGCGAGACTGCGCAGACTGCTAGGTGACAAGTAGGTGTGTAACCTACTTGCTTAAATGAGAGTCCAAAAAGGGGCTACTTCGGGTCGTCCAAAGAGCCCATTTGAGGGTTTATCTCCTGTAATATAACACTCATTTTATAACAAAATAACCAGACCTAAACCCGTGCAAACATCCTCCGAAAAATTGCCCACAAACCCTAACTGATTTTCTCTCCTTTTCAAGTTCTAGTTGGAGGTAAAACCTAGAGTTTGAATAACCAAAATATTAGCTAAGTTATTCAAGAAATAAGGTAAGTTTACTGCTCTATTTCATCCATTTTTTCTGCTGGAGATGTATGGAAAGTTGTTCTATAATTTTTAGAACTCACGGGATGGTGATCGAAATCCGTGAGCTCGCATTATTCACTTGTAGCGGACTGTTTTGTGGACTTTTTTGTGTACTATTGTTGGATTGCGTGTTTTACTACTATTTTATGGAGTTTTGAAGGAGGAAGGGTGTGGAGAAATACCAAATAAATGCAGAGTGGTGGGCTGGTCATTCGTCGTAACATTTTCGGGCTGTTTGACACTACTACGGTGGTCGTTTTGTGTACGAAGAGATTGGGGTGTGTTAGGCTGTTTTGTAGTATTTTGTGGTGTATATAAGTTTGGAAAATAATGTATATATGTTAATATTGTTTTGTTCTTGTTGTTGTTGGTATATGGTATTGGAGGAGGGCCTTGTTACAGGGGAGATGCTGCCCAAATTTATGTAAACGAGTTACTAGTTTAAGTTGCGGACTTAGCCTTTACTCAACACTAATATTGAATCTCCTTATGCTGTGGTAGATTGAGTTGAGTTGTTCGAAGAATTTCTTGGAAGGTATTAAGGACTCAACGGAGTTAAGGTATATTAAGGCTAAACCTTTCCTTCATTTTGGCATGATCCAGTAACTACATGTGTTTGATAATGAGACATAAAGAGAAGTTCGTATTCCTAAATTTATGTACATTGGCCTAGTCTCATAAGTTACAGCATTCTCCCTTATCAGGACTTCATATTTAGTTTACTTTTGTATTCTTTCAGCCAAGAGAGCAGAGAGTATATATATATATATATATATATATATATAGTATTACAGTATTTTCACCACCATCGAGTTATAATCGATGTGCAGGCCCCTATTGAGCAACCTTTGATCAGATGGAAAGTTATATACCAAGCCTACTATGGCCGAGCGCCTATGAGCGAGCCTAGAATGGCCGAGATACAGAGCCTAGTATGGCCGAGAGCCTATGAGCGAGCTTACTACGGCAGAGCAGTTACACATACAAAGCCTTATAGGGACGTACATCTACTTTACTTACTATATTGATAGAGATGAGTCAGTATCAGCAAGTAAACATACTTTCTAATCATATTTGACTCCCAGGTACTTTTAGTTATTATATTATAAGTTTAGTTTCAGCTTTTAGTTATTCCGTTGTCTTACGTACTCAGTACATTATTTCGTAGTAACGTCCCTTTTGCTGGGGACGCTGCATTTCATGCCTGCAGGTCCTGATAGACAACTGGATAGACCTTCCTAGTAGATAAAGTCAAACATCGGCTTGATTGGTAAGCTACACTTCCTCGGAGTTACCAAGTCTATACCTTGGAGTCCATTTTATATATACAAGTTTGATGGGTAGGTCGAGCCCTTGTCCCGATCATGATACAGTTCAGTTATCCCTAGAGGCTTGTAGACGAGTCTTGTACATTTTTATATCAGTATTGTGGCTTTACCATCCCTATGTAGATGTTTAGTTTGGTACTGCTAGTTGTAGACGTTATTTTCAGATGATTCAGAATAGGCCTCATCGGCCTAAGTTGAGGCTTACCCCTCTAGAGTTCACAGTTACAGAGTGGTACGCTCGGGCCGAGTATGGCACCGGGTGCCGGCCATACCTCTTCAGGTTTGGGGCATGACAAACTTGGTATTAGAGCAGTTTTATCCTAGGGAGTCTACAAGTCGTGTCTAGTAGAGTCTTGTTTATGAGTGTGTTGTGCACCACACTTATAAGTAGGAGGCTACAAGGCATTTAGGACTGTCACTATTTCTTCTTACTCTAGATTGTGTGGTAGATCTTAGTTGTAAGATTCAAACTCCTAACTTTTATTTTATTCGTAATACAACGCTACCTACATCTAGAAACACAGTTGGTAAGAGATTGAATGTGGCTGTAGAAGAGTCGAGTCAGAAGAACTCGATTTTTCATCAAGCTTACGATGAGTAAATGTGAGGTCTTCAGCATATCATATGTGTACTAAGAAGTGTAAGCTTCTTGGTAAGATCCTTAAGGCATGAATATTTATCCACCCATATGGTAAAAAGAAACGAAAGAATCAGAAGGTAGATACAAGTTTCAATAAGTAAAAGAAGCAAGGTGGCGAAGGGTACGAGGTACCCAGTTAGTGAAGATTATCAGTATTTAAAATTCAGGCGGGGAAATATAAGTATTTGAGTTACCGTCAACAGTAACTGAAGTATGTACAATTAGCCATACCCATCTTAGTTATGCCCTGTGGGAGCTAACAAATATTGTTTAAGAGAAGGATGGGATATAATGATCCAGCTGGGCTTAGAGTAACCCAACTGGTGGATAGATTGTTAGCATTAGCTGACATTTTCAAAGGATATTGCAAATGTGGTAATAGTTCTCTGTGTGAGATACCCCGATGGTGCACTCTAGAATAGTTCATTTAGATATGAATACTAAAATGTCCAGAAAAATTTCAGAAGAAAGGCAGTGGAATCCTAGAAGGGATAAATATTTACCTTTGTATGGCTCCCATCCCTAATAAAGAGAGAATGGTAGGCGACCCGAAGAGCCAATAGATAGAGCAAGGGGAGCTAAAAGTAAAAGAATGTTTTGTTGAAGTTTTCAGAATAAGGTAATAGACAAAAATATTAGCAGGAGAATAAGAAGAGAGTAAATAAAGTATTATGAGTAAGATGTGATAAATGGGTGATAACGGTAAATCAAAATATGATATGATGACAGATTCCATAGTCAAGTGAAGGAAAAGACAAGAGCTGATAGGCCTTGAGACAATAAAAGAGTATAGGCCAAAAGTCATATCCTCATTTCGAGAAATGAGTTGGTGAGTCCAATGTGATTACTAGAACAAAAATTTAGACCCCCAGAGTAAGAGAAATCAGCATGGTCTAGTAAACAAGATAAACTGAACATCAATAAGGGATCGAATGATGTAATAATAGTCGACATCAAGAAAATTTCAATTCCAGCAATAACAAAATAGACAACAGAAGAATAACCTTTAAAGGCCATTCAGGAAGACGCTCTGCCAAAGAAAAAACTTTGAGCAAAGTTAAGCTTAAAGGACTAGGTGTGCCAGTTACACTAGGTGTCACCCTCGTGCGTAAGGAATTCAGTTATCCCTAGTAGAGAAGGGTTACCGCAAGGCGATAAGAGCCAGTGAAGACGTGAAAAGACACCAAAGATGAAGAGGTAAACTATATATAGGTAAATATTCATAGCATTAAATGCTAGTACTCCCCTAAAGGGGGGAAGACGGTGTGATATGGTAGTAAGTCGGAGTTATGTAGTTCAAGTAACTATGGAATAGTAAAGATAGAATGCGGTAAAAAGGCAAAAGGAATGAGATTGCATTTATTCAGATCCTATAGATATGTTACGACTCCAGAACATTATTCAAGCACGATGTCAAGAGAGGCAGTAAGGGTTCCCACACCAGATGTTATTGATAAATAAGTGCGAATACACATTTGATAACCCAAGAGAGGTTACATAGAATATGAATATGAGCATGTACTGACGAGTAGTTAGTAGTTGATTCAAGAAGAGCTTAGTTATGGCTAGAGAAGAGGTCTTAGATAAATCAGTAGATCATGCAAGATAAACGTAGTGAAACCCAGCATAGGAAATTCAGTCTCGCAGATACGACATCGTAATCCTTGAGAAATATTCAGATAGGAGTTAGGGTAGTAGAAGGTACAATATAAGTGTTACAGAAATAAAAGTGAGTGCCACTAGGGAGACAATCAAAATTTCAATTCAGAAGCAACCCTACGAGCATAAGGGCGTGGAGGTAAGTAACTAAGGATAATGATAGGTGAGTAAGAACATCAAAAATCCTGTGGGGTATACAATGTAATAAGCTCGCAGTTTTACAAGAGTCAGAGGGTCTCCCCTAAGCACTGCAACAAAAGACTAGCTGAGAAAATAAGGAAGAAGGCTTCAAGCTAAGCATAGTGAACTAAAGAGGAAATGATCTTATTACAACAGTCTCACTACAACATTGTATACACTCTACAAGAAAGTGGCACCTATCGTGGCTAATGAACGGTAAAAAAAAGTAATATTCGAGATCATATGAGTTGCACGAAATTCCAATAGGTGTGGGCACTAAGATAAGCCAAGTACTCATGCAACAAGTGGCAGAATGACTAGGAAAAGTAATTGCTTACTTTTTAAGAAAGATGAGAAGGCACGAATGGAATTATTCAATCAATGACCCAGAGTTAGTTACACTATGAACGCACTTAAGATTTCGGAGTATTATCCATGCAACAAATATGTTGACATTCCTACAGCTATAGGAGACCCCGATACAAGTTAAAAGAAAGAATTGAGTCCACCTCACAGACAAAGGCTTGAATTGTTAGAAGATGATATTATGGATGTTCCATAGCGTCCACCAAAGGAGAAAGTAACAACTAATACCCTGAGCCGCAGATAGGAAGATAGCTTAAGCCTACTTAAAGGCTAAGAGAGAAGAGGAAACTAAAGAGTTACATCAGTTAAGTGAATCAGGAGTCTTATTATTAGACCCAGATAAATATAGATATCATGATTCAAAACACTATAAAATCACTCTTAATATCAGAGGTACAAGAGAGATAGTACAACAACCATATTCTATAACGACTCTAGGATAAAGTAGTTAGAAAGGTGCCAGCCTCATAAGGAGTAAGTATGAAGCTCCCACTGGATTGTATATGCACCAGAGGTGCAAGTATTATAGTAGAGCTTTAAGGTGTGGATGTGAATTCCACCAATGTGGAAGGGAGGTTATGAAAGCCACAGAAGATACGATGCGAGATTTAAAGGTAAGAAAGGTAAAGGTAAATGAGGTACGAGATACTCAAGTGCATAAGGTTGTGAATAGTCAAGACTTCAGATAGAGGTGTAGAAGCGCCGTGATTCACTATCCAGAAATGATAGTTGTGTCGCCAATAGCATATCTTCCAGCCTATGCTTTCCAGGTACCGAGAGGTCTAGTTAAGAGAGTAAATAAGAGTTAGAGGTGATGTGATGTCTCACTTGAGGTTCCAGAATAACATAAGAAAATCTATGGTGGTAGCAAGTTATAGGAAGGTTGGAATAGTATAAATAGATATGTGTAGGTCGCAAGCTAAAGTATGGTAGAGCGACAAGGTTTTAGGTAGACATGAGTAAGGATAAGAAAAGGTGAGTGAGAAGGTGACGAGAATAAGTAAGTCCTCGGGATTAAACCCATCAAAACAAGAGAGCTGATGGTTTCTATAAGTTATAAAAAGCTCAGTATAGCTTGAATAAACTCAAAGGAGTTTAAGACTAGGGGCATTTAGAAAAGATGGAATGCTGCCTTGGTAGTTGAATAAGAGTGTAATTGTGATAAATGATAAGAGAATAATGTTTAGGCCTTTGATTGAGTAATGATTTAAAGAAAAGGGATTTTATGAAGTGCACCAGATTAGAATACCCCACATAGGGTGAACCACATTGGGATGCCATGAAATACGATTATTGAAGTATAGTATCGCCCTAGGTGGATTAGGAAAATAACTTCAGATGTTCCCCGATGAGACTTGAGCCCTAACGACAATTTATTATGTAAGAGGTTTCAAGTTACCAGCGGTAGATTATAGATCAACATTAAGGCGAATCAACAATAGGCAGATAAAAGTTCCAAAGTATGAGATGAGATTAGGCCGTCATTCTTAAGATGAATAGTAATGAGGAAGAACTAAAGGACTTAGATTTATACATATGGGATAAGTAGCGAGAGAGTAACCTGGAGTTGGGTAGCAAACCTCAGTAATAATAAACCGAAGTAAGTGTTATGGTATAGTATAACCTACCTTGATGTAGTAAAGCCATAAGGATAGATATACAAGGCTACGAAACAAGATATAGCAATGGTCGTAAGTTCGACAAAGTACCGAGCGAAGAACTTCAGTACACCTATATATACCGGGAGGAATAGCTTGCCATAGTTCTGTATATATTCACAAAGTAAGGCCTAGAGATTGGCTACAAGCCGGAGGAAATAGGAGAGAAGAGTCGCATAGGTTCCTGTACAAGGACAAAGTTGTACAAGCTGCATGATAGAAGATAACAACAATTACGAGATTGGAAGAATTCCGATGACATGTAGTGGTGTGAGAAAGAGGCCTAAAGGGGGGAATGCCTGGGCGTTTGGATTTATTTATAGAACAGTTGCCTAGATGACAAGGACAATATTAAAGTATTCGTAACAGCTACAGATTAAGATACTGATACGCACATCAGTCAACATTCGAGGACGAATGTTCCAAAGGGGGAATGATGTTACACCCCATGTTTTCGTACGTGAGAGTACGTCGTAAGTCAATTGATGTAAGTTTAGAAAGGAGATTATATTTGAAAGTACATAAAGTAAGTTAATCATATTACCTTGGAGGTTACAAATCTTTAAGATCACGGAAACAAGTACTAAGAGGGTTGAAAGGCTTAGAAGCTAAACAAATTGAAGAAATAAGTTTCGTCGAATGCGATAAGTTGGGAATGTTATAACAAGTACTTTTGGGGTGAGAATAGGGTGCTTAACATTATAAGGAGATAAAGTTATGAGTTATTTTAGTCGTATGATAGTCGTGTGTTATGATTTGAAATCAAGCGAGTTGTGGAACAAAAGTTGGAAAAGGTCATCACAAGTTACATTCATAAATGTATTGAAACTTAGGTTCGTTGTAGCTGAGATTTTCTCCCAATATACTAGTAACTAGGGGATGATATACCTATCAAATTGAAGATATATGAGCCTAGTTTCTAATGCATTAAACCGTTTATCAATATAACATTGGAGTAGAGAGATATATGCGTTTTTGCGAGACTGCGCAGATTGCTAGGTGACAAGTAGGTGTGTAACCTACTTGCTTAAATGCGAGTCCAAAAAGGGGCTATTTCGGGTCGGCCAAAGAGCCCATTTGAGGGATTATCTCCTGTAATATAACACTCATTTTATAACAAAATATCCAGACCTAAACACCTGCAAACATCCTTCGAAAAATTGCCCACAAACCTTAATTGATTTTCGCTCCTTTTCAAGTTCTAGTTGGAGGTAAAACCTAGAGTTTGAATAACCAAGATATGAGCTCATTTATTCAAAAAATAAGGTATGTTTACTACTCTCTTTAATCCATTTTTTCTGCTAGAGATGTATAGAAAGTCGTTCTATAATTGTAAGAACTCACGGGACGGTGATCGGACGCCGTGAGTTCGAGTTATTCACTTGTAGCGGACTATTTTGGGTTGCTCTTGGATTGCGTGTTTTATTACCGTTTTATGGAGTTTCGGAGGAGGAAGGGTGTGGAGAAACACCACATAAATGTGGAGTGGTGGGCTGGTCATTCGTCGTAGCATTTTCGGGCTGTTTGACACTACTACGGTGGTCGTCTTGTGTATGAAGAGATTGGGGTGTGTTAGGCTATTTTATAGTATTTTGTGATGTATATAAGGTTGGAAAATAGTGTATATATGTTGATATTTTTTTGTTCTTATTGTTGTTGGTATATGGTATTGGAGGAGGGCCTTGTTACAGGGGAGATGCTGCCCAAATTTATGTAAACGAGTTACTAATTTAAGTTGCGGACTTAGCCTTTACACAACACTGATTTTGAATCTCCTTATGCTTTGGTAGATTGAGCTGAGTTGTTTGAAGAATTTCTTGGAAGGTATTAAGGACTCAACGGAGTTAAGGCATGTTAAGGCAAAACATTTTCTTCATTTTGGCATGATCCAGTAACTACATGTGTTTGATAACGAGACATAAAGAGAAGTTCATATTCGTGAATTTGTGTACATTGGCCTGTCTCATAAGTTACAGCATTCTCCCTTATCGGGACTTCATTTTTAGTTTAGTTTTGTCTTCTTTCAGCCAAGAGAGCAGATAGTCCATATATATACAATATTACAGTATTTTTACCACCATCGAGCTATAATCGATGGGCATGCCCCTATTGGGCAACCTCTGATAAGATGGTAAGTTATATACCGAGCCTACTATGGCTGAGCACCTATGAGCTAGCCCAGAATGACCGAGATACAGCGCCTAGTATGGCCGAGCGCCTATGAGCGAGCCTACTACGGCAGAGCAGTTGCACATATCGAGCCTTGTAGGGCCGGACAACTATTTTACTTACTATATTATGAGAGATGAGTCAGTATCAGCAGGTAAGCATACTTTCAAATTATATTTGACTCCCAGGTACTTTCAGTTGTTATATTATCAGTTCAGTTTTAACTTTTAGTTATTCTGTTGTCTTACATACTCGGTACATTATTTCGTAGTGACGTCCCTTTTGCTGGGGACGTTGCATTTCATGCCTGCAGGTCCTGATAGACAACTGGATAGAGCTTCCTAGTAGACAAAGTCAAACATCAGCTTGGTTGGTAAACTCCACTTCCTCGGAGTTACCAGGTCTATACCTTGGAGTCCATTTTATATATACGGGTTTGATGGGTAGGTCGAGGCCCTGTCCCGACCATGATACAGTGAAGTTATCCCTAGAGGCTTGTAGACGAGTCCTGTACATTTTTTATATCAGTATTGTGGCCTTACCAGCCATATGTAGATGTTTAGTTTGGTACTGCTGGTTGTAGATGTTATTTTCAGTTGATTCAGAATATGGCCTTTTTTTTATTTTTTTATTCAGAATATGGCCTCATCGGCCTAAGTTGAGGGTTACCCCTCTAGAGTTCACAGTTACAGAGTGGTACGCTCGGGCCGAGTATGGCACCAAGTGCTGGCCATGCCTCTTCAGGTTTGGGGCGTGACATATACACCCTACTAGACGATTTTTTGAGCTTATAAAGTTTAAATCAAATACATTTGTACGACTTAAGATAGCTCTAACAATTTTAATTTAATTAATACTTCATCCGATCTCTTTTACTTGTCATATTTGATTTTTGTATGTTCCTTAAAGAAATATTAATTAATTTTCTTTTACTAATGTATTGCACTAAAAATGTTCGTGGAGAACCCAAGTCCCTAAAGTTCAACTAATCTGAGTCAAAATATGTGTGAAATTATTGATTTGGTCAAGAATGTGAATTGCAGTAATAGGATTTGGTATCCATTTTATGTGGTTTATATGACTTGGTTTTCAACAACACTATTTGAAGGCAATAAAACCACTACTCAACAGTGTAATAATGGGAACGGAATTGTAAATCCTATTACTTTTGAACCATATCATATTACAATATAATGCCAAATGAAGAGATCAGATTATAAAAGTTTCCACAATAAATCCTAGATTTCATATATTTATAACGAAATATATTAAACCTCTTATCAACTCTGATTTCATTTCAAGCCCACAACTACTGAGCTAGGAAATGCTTTAAGCATTACCACAGGAAAAATTATATAGATAAGAGTAGAAAATATTTGCCATATGGTAAATAAGATACATATATATTATTTGATGAAAGCGTACACAACTGTCAAGATGGCCGAGTTGGTCTAAGGCGCCAGTTTCAGGTACTGGTCCGAAAGGGCATGGGTTCGAATCCCATTCTTGACAAATATCATTTTATTCCTTTAGTATCTTTGTGACATTGATTAGAAGTTTCAACGATATTTATTTTAGCCTGAGCTGATTAGAAGAGCACGTTAGAGCGTTTTTGTTGTTTTTAGTATGACATTTAATGGGAAATCGAAAATGAAGCTAGTTTAGAATTTTTCTTCTCTTCTTGGAAGATAATGATAAGTGGTATATAGTGAATTTCTTAACAAATATCATTTTATTCCTTTAGTATCATTTTATTCCTTTAGTATCTTTGTGACATTCATTAGAAGTTTTCGAATCCCATTCTTGACAAATATCATTTTATTCCTTTAGTATCTTTGTGACATTGATTAGAAGTTTCAACGATATTTATTTTAGCCCGAGCTGATTAGAAGAGCATGTTAGAGCGTTTTTGTTGTTTTTAGAATGACATTTAATGAGAAATCGAAAATGAAGCTAGTTTAGAATTTTTCTTCTCTTCTTGGAAGATAATGATAAGTGACATATAGTGAATTTCTTAACAAATATCATTTTATTCCTTTAGTATCATTTTATTCCTTTAGTATCTTTGTGACATTGATTAGAAGTTTCATGTCACGACCCGGAATCCCCACCCTCGGGAATCGTGATGGCGCCTACTCGTGAAAGCTAGGCAAGCCAAGAATAGTCACAAACATCATCCTAACTCATTTTACCCATGATTAAACAATTTAAATTATAAATGCATAAGCAATTAAAATACTGCGATTAATAAAAGATAGCGGAAGTCTGAACTGAGAATATAGCAACAACGCCTAAACATCAATACAAGCCTCTACCCAGCACCTGGTGTCACAATATTTCACGGACCATCTAAGAATGCTAAATACAAAGTCTGAAACAAAATGATAAAACTCTGTCTCGGTACAAGGGAAACAGGGCAGAAAGGGGATAAAAGAGATGCCGGGCCTGCGGACGCCTGCAGGACTACCTCGGGATCTCGTGGACTGAAGGACTGCTCCCTGGCCTACTGCTGCGCACCGTAAGCTGCTCCGACACCTGGATCTGTGCAAAAGAGCATAGAGTGTAGCATCAGCACAACCGACCCCATGTACTGGTAAGTGCCTGGCCTAACCCCGGCGAGGTAGTGACGAGGCTAGGACCAGACTCTAGATAAACCTGTGCAGATATATATATACAATACAACGAAGAGGCAAACAGGAATAAACAATTAAAACTGGGGGAGGGAACATGCTTCAGGGGTAACAGATATAAATAGAATATCAGGAATAATAGATGAGAAATCTACAGTCTAGCTTCTAACACGGAAATAAGAAATAAAGACAAATTTTCATAATCAGCTGATCTTGTTGCAGGCGTGCAACCCGATCCCATTCATCAACTCGTGGTAGGCGTACAACCCGCTCCCATTTCATAAAATCTTGTGGTAGGCGTACCACCCGCTCCCATTTCATCGATCACTTGTGGTAGGCGTACCACCCGCTCCCATTTCATCAATCTTGTGGTAGGCGTACCACCCGCTCCCATTTCATCAATCTTGTGGTAGGCGTACCACCCGCTCGCATTTCATCAATCTTGTGGTAGGCGTATCACCCGCTCCCATTTCAATCCAACACAACATAACAAAGTAATCCGGGCTAAGGGGACAACAATATAATAACTTCCCGGCAAGGGAACAACAATATAATATCTTTCCGGCAAGGGAACAACAATATAGTAACTTTAAGGAAAGGGAACAAAATATCAAATCAAATGTCCCAGCAAGGGGAGTCAGCAATAACAAATCTTATGCACTTCTACTTGACCCAATTAATCCCAATACTCGGTCATAACTAAAATCCACGGGAATAAACTAAATCCTTGTTCAGTATCGAGAATCATCAATCAAGCTTACATAGAATCCATTAAGAATACAAGAATTAACAATTTAAGACCCACGGTCATGCTCGACACCAACGTATAGATACTCGTCACCATGCCTATACGTCGTACTCGACACAAAACAAATAGCAAATAAGACTCAACTCCTAATCCCTCAAGCTAAGGTTAGACCGAACACTTACCTCAACTTCCACGGCCAAATCAATCCTCAACAACCGCTTTCCCTCTCGAACTCGGCTCCAAATCAATCAAATCTATACAATAATGACTTCAATACATCAATAAGCGCTAAACAATACGAACCCAATGCCTAATTATAGCTTTTCCACCATTTTTCCCAAAAACTCAAAAATCGACCCCTGGCCCGCTTGGTCAAAACACGAGGTTCGGACCAAAATCAAATCCCCCATTCACCCACGAGCCCAAATATATAATTTATTTTCAAATTCGACCCCAAAACGAGGTCTAAATCAAGAAAAAATCAAAAAGCCCTAACTCTACCCACTTCCCCAATTTCTACCCTAAATTACATGTTTTAGGCTTAGGAATTCATTAGATGTTGATGAAAAATGAAGGAAACGAGTTAAGGATTACTAACCCACGAAGTTTTGGTGAAAGGAAGCTTCAATGGACGCCTAAGGACCTTGGAGAAGAAGGAGCTCGTGAAAACTTATAAAAAATCCCGTCACTACTGCTCTGGAAATTAAATATAACTGGGCGAAAAAATGTTCTATGCGATCGCGGGAAAGGGATCGCGATCGTATAGGGTAATGTCTGTTGTGCACTGTGATCGCGGATGTAAGGTTGCAATCGCATAGAGGAATAAAAAGGAAGGCTGGTTTTATACAATGCGATCGCGGAGAGTAGAATGCGATCGCATAGAAGGATTTCTGAACCCCCTAGGTTTGCTCTATGCGATCGCGACACCTCTTATGCGATCGCATAGAAGGAATAACTGGGCAACCAACAACAGCTATTTCTGCAACATTTTTGATGCTAATACCATCCCGAAACACATCCGAATCACCCCCGAGCCCTCGGGGCTCCTAACCAATCACATGAACTAACTCAACAACATCCTACGAACTTAACCGTGCGATCAAGTCGCCAAAATAACATCAAAACAACGAATCAAACCTCAAAATCACAAATTTTTTCCTCAAACTTCATTAACTTTCAAATTTAGAACTTATAGTCCGAAACACGTCAAACGACGTCCGATTTCAACCAAACTTTACAGAAATATCTTAAATCATATATAAGACCTGTACCGGGCGCCAGAACCAACATACGGGCTCGATACCAACACGTTCTAACCAATTTTCATTTCAATTTTCTTCATAAATTTCAGAAAAACAATTTTACTCAAAAATTCATTTCTCGGGCTTGGGACCTCGGAATTCGATTCCAGACATATGCCCAAGTCCCATATTTTCCTATGGACCCTCTGGGACCGTCAAATCACGTGTCCGGGTCCGTTTACCCAAAATGTTGACCGGAGCCGAATTTACTCATTTTAATATCAAATTTTAGCATTTTTCACAGAATTTCATATTTAAGCTTTCCGGCTACGTGCTCGGACTGCGCACGCAAATCGAGGCGACTACAAATGAGGCTTTCAAGGCCTTGGAAACACGGAATGAGTAAGAAAACAGGTGATGACCCTTTGGGTCGTCACATTCTCCACCTCTAAAACAACCGTTCGTCCTCGAACGGACAAAAAAAGAAGTACCTGAGTTTGGGAGTAGATGGGGATAACGGCTCCGCATATCGGACTCGGACTCCCAGGTCGATGCCTCAGGAGGCTGACCTCTCCACTGAACACGAACAGAAGGGAAACTCTTGGATCTCAACTGACGAACCTGCCGGTCTAGAATAGCTACCGGCTCCTCCTCATAAGACAGATCCTTGTCCAACTGGACAGTGCTGAAATCTAACACGTGGGCTGGATCGCCGTGATACCTCCGAAGCATGGACACATGAAAAACTGGGTGTACGGCTGATAAGCTAGGCGGCAATGCAAGTCTATAAGCCACCTCTCCCACTCGATCAAGAATCTCAAACGGACCAATGAACCTAGGGCTAAGCTTGCCCTTCTTCCCAAATCTCATCACGCCTTTCATAGGCGACACTCGGAGCAATACCCGCTCACCAACCATAAAAGCCACATCTCGAACCTTGCGGTCTGCATAGCTCTTCTGCCTGGACTGCGCTGAACGAAGCCTATCCTGAATAATCCTGACCTTGTCCAAGGCCTCCTGAACCAGATCCGTACCCAACAATCGAGCCTCTCCTGGCTTAAACCATCCAACCGGAGATCGACACCGCCTACCATATAAAGCCTCATAAGGAGCCATCTAGATACTTGACTGATAGTTATTGTTGTAGGCAAACCGTGCTAAAGGCAAGAACCGATCCCATGAACCTCCAAAGTCAATAACACAAGCTCGGAGCATGTCCTCCAATATCTGAATAATCCGCTCTGACTGACCGTCCGTCTGGGGATGGAATGCTGTGCTCAACTCGACCCGGGTACCTAACTCTCGCTGAACTGCTCTCCAGAAATGCGAGGTAAACAGCGTACCCCGGTCCGAAATGATAGATACGGGCACACCATAGGAATGAAATGCGCTGACTTGGTCAGCCTATCAACAATGACCCAAACTGCATCGGACTTCTTCCGGGTCAACGGAAGTCCAGTAACATAGTGATCCTCTCCCACTTCCACTCGGGAAGATCAATCTTCTGAAATAAACCACCAGGCCTCTAATGCTCATACTTAACCTGCTGACGGTTCAGACACCGCGCCACATATGCCACAATATCCTTCTTCATTCTACGCCACCAATAATGCTGCTGCAAATCCTGATACATTTTTGCGGCGCCCGGATGAATAGAGTACCGGGAGCTATGGGCCTCCTCCAAAATCAACTCTCGAAGCCCATCCATATTTGGCACACAAACTCGTCCCTGCAATCTCAAAACTCTATCCGCATCTAAGGTAACCTGCTTGGCACCTCCTCGCTGCACCGTGTCTCTAAGGACACACAAATGGGGATCATCAAACTGCCGGTCACAGATACGCTCCAATAATGAAGAACGAGCGACCGTGCAAGCTAACACTCGACTAGGCTCAGAAATATCCAACCTCACAAATTGATTGGCCAAAGCCTGAACATCCAAAGCAAGAGGCCTCTGACTGACCGGAATAAAAGCAAGACTACCCATACTAGCTGACTTCCTACTCAATATGTCGGCCACCACATTGGCCTTCCCCGGATGATATAAAATGGTGACATCATAATCTTTCAACAACTACAACCACCTCCTCTACCTCAAGTTCAACTCCTTTTGCTTGAACAAGTACTGAAGACTCTTGTGATCAGTGAACACCTCACATGCCACGCCATATAGATAATGCCTCCAAATCTTCAATGCGTGAACTATGGCTGCCAACTCTAGATCATGAACTGGATAATTCTTCTCGTGGATCTTCTACTGTCTCGAAGCATAGGCAATGACCTTGCCATCCTACATCAACACTGCTCCAAGCCCAACACGGGAAGCATCACAATAGATTGTATAAGGCCCTGAACCTGTGGGCAAAACCAACACCAGTGCCGTAGTCAGAGCTGTCTTGAGCTTCTGAAAGCTCGCCTCACACTCATCCGACCATCTGAACTGGGCACCCTTCTGGGTCAATCTGGTCATCGGGGCTACAATAGATGAAAACCCCTCCACGAACCATCGATAGTAGCCTGCCAACCCCAAGAAACTCCGAATCTCTGTAGCTGATGCTGGTCTAGGCTAGTTCTTGACTGCCTCTATCTTCTTTGGGTCTACCTGAATACCCTTTGCTGATACAACATGACCCAGAAATGCAACTGAACTCAGCCAGAACTCACATTTGGAGAACTTGGCATATAACTGACTATCCCTCAGAGTCTGAAGAACCACTCTAAGGTGCTGCTCGTGCTCCTCCTGGCTGCAGGAATATATCAATATATCATCAATGAAAACTATCACGAATGAGTCCAAATAAGGCCTGAACACTCGGTTCATCAAGTCCATGAAAGCTACTGGAGCATTTGTCAACCCGAATGACATAACCAAGAACTCATAATGCCCGTACCGAGTGCGGAAAGCTGTCTTGGGGACATCGGATGCCCTAATCCTCAACTGATGGTAGCCAGATCACAAGTCAATCTTGGAAAATACCCTGGCACCCTGAAGCAGGTCGAACAAATCATCAATCCTCGGGCAGTGGATACTTATTCTTGATCGTCACCTTGTTCAATTGCCGGTAATCAATACACATTCTCATTGACCCATCCTTCTTCTTGACAAATAACACCGGCGCACCCCAAGGTGTGACACTGGGTCTAATGAAACCCTTCTCAAGAAAATCCTGCAACTGTTCCTTTAACTCCTTCAACTCCGGCGGGGCCATACGATATGGGGGGATAGAAATGGGCTGAGTGCCCGGTACCAGATCAGTGCAGAAATCAATATCCCTGTCGGGTGGCATACCCGGCAGGTCTGAAGGAAAAATATCAGGTAACTCACAAACAACGGGCACATAATCAATAGAAGAAACCTCAGCACTGGAATCTCGAACATAGGCTAAATAGGCCAAACACCCCTTCTCGACCATACACCTAGCCTTCACGTAGGAAATAACACTGCGGGTAGAGTGACCTGGGGTCCCTCTCCACTCTAAACGAGGCAAATCTGGTAAAGCTAAGGTCAAGGTCTTGGCATGGCAGTCCAAGATAGAATGATACGGGGATAACCAGTCTATCCCCAGTATAACATCGAAGTCGACCATATCTAAAAGCAACAAGTCAACACGGGTCTCAATACCCCCAATCACCACAACACAAGAACGATGAACTCGATCGACCACAATAGAATCACTCACCGGTGTAGATACATATACAGAAATACTCAGTGGATCACTAGGCATGACTAGGTACGGTGCAAAATAAGAGGACACATACGAATATGTAGACCCTGGATCAAATAGCACTGAAGCATCTATATCACAAACCAGAATAGTACCTGTAATGACTGCATCTGAAGACTCAGCCTCTGGCCTGGCTGGAAGAGCATAACATCGGGGCTGGGCCCCACCACCCTGAACTGCCTCTCTAGGACGGCCGGCTGCTGGCTGGCCTCCACCTCTAGCGGCCTGAGCTCCACCTCTATGACCTCTACCTCCACCTCTAGCACCTCTACCCCCGCCTCTGGCTGGCTGGGCGGCCTGTGGAACATCTGGTGCCTGAATCATAGGACGGGGACCCTGCTGCTGCGGCTGAGCACCCCTGAACCTCGGGCAAGCCCTCCTGATGTGACCATACTCACCACACTCATAACATCCACCCGAATGCTGTAGCTGAGGAAACTGAGGCTGACCCTGGCGGCCTGAATGACCACCTCGGAAACTCTGAAGCGGCGGTGCACTAATGGGAGCCGGTGGTGCACTGTAAGGCTGCTGATCAGGATAGTGCGTCTGAGAACCTCGACCGCCTGAAGTACCATGAGAGACCTAGAGAGCGAACTGAAAGGGCCTAGAAGGATGGCTCTACCATAAGAATCTCTACCTCCAGACGAGGTACCACTGAATCTGCCTGAATGACGGGGCCTCTTATCCGACCCATGACCACCTCCCTGTG
>NW_017672175.1:0-27859 GCF_001879085.1 Nicotiana attenuata
AAAGAGAAGGCAATGCTTAGCCTTATGCAAATATGGAGGCAGGGCTTAGCCTCATACAAGATTTGAGACAGGGCTTAGTCTCATGCAGAGAGAAGGCAATGCTTAGCCTTATGCAAATATGGAAGCAGGGCTTAGCCTCATGCAAGATTTGAGACAGGGCTTAGTCTCATGCAAGGGAAGGCAATGCTTAGCCATATGCAAATATAGAGGCAGGGCTTAGCGTTATGCAAGATTGAGACAGGGCTTAGTCTCATGCAAAGAGAAGGCAATGCTTAGCCTTATGCAAATATGGAGGCAGGGCTTAGCCTCGTGCAAGATTTGAGAGAGAGCTTAGTCTCATGCAAAGAGAAGGCAATTCATAGCCTTATGCAGTGAACAAATAGCCAGTGGGTGTAGAGTATTTCTTAGCTGGAGATATATTTGCGCTTGGCGGCCCGATTGTTATGAGGATAGTGATTTTAATATGTGTATATATGTGAATACCATTGTTATGTTTACTGTGCCTTCCAAAGAAAAATCGTGAGTTTTGAGGGAAAGGTTTGTTCGTGCCCTTATCTGCTTGCTTTGCTTTGCTTTGCTCTGGAGGTCCTATTCGAGTTACCCTAGGTAACACCTGGCTGTCATAGGAATAAAGTTTTCGAAAATATGCATTTATTTGATGAGATAGAGCTAGTTAGAAAACATAGTGGTGGATAATATCAAGTAAATAAGATGAACTAATGACTGTAACACTTTCAAAGACATTGCGACTTCCTTGCATTAGAATTTTGAGGGTCCTCCTCAAAATTCTGTCCCAGTTTGGTGAATGATCCTTCAGCTGTTCTGTGCGTAATGAAGTTTGTTGGATCTGCTCCGGAATTTTGAGAATCCTTCTCAAAATTCTGCCCCAATTACTTAGCAAATTTCTGACTGTCTTGCATATAATGACGTCGGCTGGACTTGCTCTGGAATTTCGAGGGTCCTCCTCAAAATTCTGCCCTAGTTTTTGGTTTTGGGGAAATGAAGATTTTATTAAGATGTGACTGAACCCACAGGGCTACCTACGTATCCCCTCTTAAACAAGAATCAGGTCAAGCGTAGTTCAGCTACATCAGATGAAGGAATGTAAACAATCTAAACATAGTATCTCTTGATTGCGTCTGAATTGATAGGTTTTGGCCAAAGTTCTCTGTCCATTTTTGCAAGTATGAGTGCTCCTCCTGTTAGCACCCTCTGAACCATGTAGGGACTTTGCCAGTTGGGTAAAAATTTCCCTTTGGCTTCATCTTGATGTGGGAAGATCCGCTTCAGCACCAGCTGCCCCGGTGCGAATTTTCTTGGTCTAACCCTTTTGTTGAAAGCTCTGGACATCCTATTCTGATAAAGCTGACCGTGACATATTGCATTCATTCTTTTTCCGTCTATGAGGGCTAGTTGCTCATAGCGGCTTCTTATCCATTCTACATCACTGGTTCGACTTCTTTTATAGTCCTTAAAGAGGGAATTTCTACTTCGGCTGGAATAACAGCTTCGGTATCATAAACCAGTAAATAGGGAGTTGCCCCAGTTGATGTGCGGACCGTAGTCCGGTACCCCAATAAGGCAAAGGGTAACTTCTCGTGCCATTGTTTGTAATTTTCTACCATCTTTCTCAGTATCTTCTTGAAGTTCTTGTTGGCGGCTTCCACAGCTCCGTTCATTTGGGGCCTGTATGCTGTAGAGTTTTTGTGCTTGATTTTGAAGGTTTCACACATGGATTTCATCAGATCACTGTTGAGATTGGTGGCATTATTAGTGATAATAGACTCGGGAACCCCGAATCGACAAACAATACGATCCCTGACAAAATCCGCGACGACTTTCTTGGTTAAAGCTTTGTAAGGTGCAGCCTCTACCCATTTTGTGAAATAGTCGATAGCCACTAAAATGAACCGGTGTCCGTTAGAAGTGGTGGGCTCGATCAGACCAATAACATCCATTCCCCAGGAAGGAAAAGGCCAAGGCGTACTTGTTGCATTGAGCTCGTATGGATGTACTTTTATCATGTCTGCATGTATCTGGCATTTGTGGCATTTCTGGACGTACCTGATGCAATCCGTTTCCATGGTCATCCAAAAATATCTAGCTCTGAGTATCTTTTTTGCTAGAACAAAACCGTTCATATGTGGTCCGCAAGTTCCGGCATGTATCTCCTCAAGAAATCTGGAAGCCTCCTTTGCGTCAACACACCTTAATAACCCCAGATCAGGAGTTCTTCTATACAAGGTCCTTCCGCTTTGGAAGAAGTGATTGGACAGCCTCCGTAGAGTGCGTTTCTGAGTATGGTTTGCCTGTTCTGGATATTTTCCTTTCGCCAAATATTCTTTGATATTGTGGAACCAAGGTTTTCCATCCGTTTCTTCGTCAACATAAGCACAGTAAGCCGGTTGATTGTGGATCCTCACCGGGATGGGATCAATGAAATTCTTATCTGGATGTTGTATCATTGATGACAAGGTGGCTAGTGCGTCTGCAAATTCATTTTGAATTCTGGGAACATGTTTAAACTTTATCTTTGTGAACCTCTTCAACAATTCCTGCACCTGATACAAGTATGGTAGTATCTTGGTGTTTTTCGTAGCCCATTCTCCTTGAACCTGATGTACCAGAAGATCTGAATCACCAATTACCAGCAACTCTTGTATATTCATATCAATGGCCAAATTGAGCCCCATGATGCAAGCCTCATATTCTGCCATGTTGTTGGTGCACGAAAACCTAAGCTTTACGGATACCGGATAATGTTGACCTATCTCTGATAGCAAAACTACTCCAATACCCACTCCTTTGAAGTTTGCAGCCCCATCGAAGAACATTTTCCATCAGTCGTAGGCTTCAGCAATGTCCTCTCCTACGAATGATACTTCTTCATCAGGAAAATATGTTTTTAGTGGTACGTATTCTCCTCCCACAGGATTTTCAGCAAGATGGTCTGCCAATGCTTGTCCTTTGACCGCCTTCTGAGTTACATAGATGATATCGAACTCACTTAACAATATCTGCCACTTGGCTAACTTCCTGGTTGGCATAGGCTTCTGAAAGATATACTTCAGAGGGTCCATCCTGGATATGAGGTATGTGGTATAGGCACGGAAGTAATGCCTCAATTTCTGAGCTGTCCATGTCAAAGCACAGCAAGTGCGTTCTAGTAGAGAATACCATGCTTCATAAGGTGTGAACTTCTTACTCAAGTAATATATGGCTTGCTCCTTTCTTTCTGTCTCGTCATGTTGTCCCAAAATACATCCGAAATCCCCATTTAATACGGATAGATAGAGTAGCAAAGGTCTCCCAGGTTCTGGCGGGACTAGGACTGGCGGTGTAGACAAGTATTCATTGATTTTGTCAAAAGCCTTTTGACAATCCTCGGTCTAACTGGTTTCAGCATCCTTCCTCAACATTTTGAAGATGGGTTCACATATTACTGTGGATTGTGCAATGAAGCGGTTGATGTAGTTGCGGCGTCTTAGGAAGCTCATTACATCTTTTTTGCTCTTTGGCGGTGGTAACTCATGGATAGCCCTAACTTTGGACGGGTCCAACTCGATTCCTCGGCGGCTGACAATGAATCCCAACAGCTTTCCTGCGGGAACACCGAATGCACATTTTGCGGGGTTCAGTCTCAAATTGTACCTTCTTAGCCTATCAAAGAACTTCCTCAAGTCTGCTATGTGATCAGCGGCCCTCTTGGATTTCATGATGACATCGTCAACATACACCTCTATTTCCTTGTGTATCATATCATGGAATATGGTCTTCATGGCTCTCATGTAGGTAGACCCAGCATTCTTTAGACCGAACGACATCATTTTGTTGTAGTACACTCCCCATGGTGTAATGAAAGCTGTTTTCTCTGCTTCTTCTTTGTCCATCCAAATCTGATGATAACCCGCGAAGCAATCTACAAAGGATTGGAGTTCATGTTTGGCGCAATTGTCGATCAGAATGTGTATATTTGGCAGCTGAAAATCGTCTTTAGGACTTGCTCTATTTAAATCCCGATAGTCAACACAAACCCTCCCTTTCCCATCTTTCTTCGGAACTGGTACGATGTTGGTTAGCTAGGTTGGGTATTCAACTACCCTGAGGACTTTGGCATTTATCTGCTTAGTGACTTCCTCCTTGATTTTTAGGCTCATGTCTGGTTTGAACTTTCTGAGTTTCTGCTTCATCGGCTGAGACATTGGATTAGTAGGCAACTTATGAGCCACTATAGATGTGCTCAGACCGGTCATGTCATCATATGACCACGCAAAAATATCCTCATATTCTTTCAGGAAACGAGTGTATTCTTCCTTCTCTGACGGTGATAAGTTAATGCTTATGCGAGTCTCTTTGACAGTTTCGGAATCTCCCAGATTAACTACTTCGGTTTCGTCCAGATTGGACTTAGGTTTGTTCTCAAAATTCTCAGCTTCTCTGACAACTTCTTCAGGTATTTCGTCCTCTTTTTCTGAGTCACTATCCTTATATTGCGTTGTCTCATAACATGTCACCAGTCACCGGTTCATCAGGAAAAATAATAACAATGCTGTAAAAGAAAAAATGTGAAAGATAATAATGAATACTAAATAACAATGCATTAAGTAAATTTGAAAATATCCAAAACAGGTACGGCTCGATGACTTGAGCAATTATTTTGAAACAAAATGCGTCTTTAAAGCAAAATTACTGAAAATACCTTAAATGCCTAGCATGGATATTAAAACAAGTCAGGCTAATTTCCAGGCTACCCAGGAACTCGGCGGGCCCAGGATGGTGTGGCAGTCCAATTCTTGAGGACAGCTCCCTTCTCCACGGTCTGAATGGTGAGGCCTTCTTCTTCCTCCTCCTCCTCTACTATCACATTGCAATCCATATTCTCATCTTCTAAAAACAAGTTCCTCAAACCAGCCAAAGATTCCTCCTCCGCGGATCCCCATATTGTATCGGCCTGGTGAAAATTCTGACTCAAAAGCGGCACTGGCTGCTCGAGAGGGTAATAAGGACCACGCCATGGTGGCGACCAATCATTATACTCTTGCCAGGTGTATGGATATCCCAGCCCGAATGTTGTGCCGTGACATTTTAACTGTATTGGTTTGGTAATGCCCTGGAGTTTCTTCCCAAGCCCTTTGCCGGGTTTATACCCAGACCATGCCAGTATGTTTTCTATTTTGTTACTCCACCACTTGTCCTTCTCAACTGGGTTGACATGCTCAATGCGGGGATGTCTCTCCACCCAGCCTTCTTCTATTCTTCACAATCGGAACAATTGGACTGGTGTAAATGGGGTTACTTCCATCCCCGTGAATGATTACCTCCTGATGGTTCCATTCAAATTTCACGGCCTGGTGCAGCGTGGAAGCCACAACCCCAGCGGCATGTATCCAAGGTTGTCCGAATAGAAGATTGTATGTAGCAGATATGTCTAGTACTTGGAACCCAACATCGAACCAAGTTGGGCCCATCTGAAGACAAAGGTTGATCTCCTCAATCGTGGCCCTTTGAGACCCATCAAATGCTTTCACATTCATACTCCCTGCTCGTTTCTCATGGAAATCTTTGCCCAACCTTTTCAGAGTAGTCAGCGGACAAATGTTGAGGCTTGAACCCCCATCTATTAAGACTTTGTCAATGAATTTGTCTTCAAACTGTATTGTGATATGCAATGCCCTGTTGTGGCTTAATCCTTCAGGTGGTAGTTCATCCTCGTGGAAGGTGATCTTGTGACTCTCCAGTATTTGCCCTACCATGTTGGCCATCTCTCCGCTGGTGATGTTGTTGGGTACATAAGCTTCATTCAACACCTTCATCAGAGCACTCCTATGTGCCTCAGAATTTTGCAATAGCAACGGGATGGATATCTGGGCGGGGGTCTTGTTCAAAATGATCGACGACAGAGTATTCTCTCGCATGTACTTTCCTCCAAAGATCGCCTTGTCCGGTTTCAATGACGGGTTGTTTGGTAGCAACTTCTTTGCTTGTTCCTCCCAAGTTTTTGGGTGTATAGATCCTTCCAATTTTGGTCATTCCCTGTGCGACACCAGATTCTTCCATTGCTTTTCCCTTTCTTCTAGCTTCGGCAACATAATCCCAGGGTATGGCATTGGACTTGAAAGGAGGTGTACGTGCTACTGTCACGGTGAAGGATGTGGATACTTCTACTTCAAACGGAGCTGGTGCAGTTGTAGGTGTTGTTACTTCGATTTCGAACAGTACTGATGCGGCTACTTCAACTTTGATTGGCGGTTGTATCTGTATCACAATAGAAGTGAGTGTGAATGCAGGTTTAGGGTCATCACCTTCCCGAATAAGCCCGATTGACCCCTCAAGATCCCATTCTTCATCAGTCTCTATCACATTTACCCCTTCACCCCTATGATCTGGGAGGGGATTATTGTGGACATTTGGCGCGGCTTCCTTTGCTTGTATGACTTTTGTATCAATCAGTGTTTGGATCTTATCTTTCAAGGTGCGGTATTCATCGATAGTATGCCCTTTCATACCAGAATGATATGCAGAAGTTTTGTTTGGGTTGACCTACTGGGAGGAATTTTCCATTGCAACAGCAGAAATGGGGGCAACATATCCAGCAGACTTTAATATTTCATACAGTTGGTCAATGGGTTCAACAATAGGGGTATATTTTCTGTGTGGCCTGCGATCGAAATTGGGTCTGGTTTTTGATAGTTTTGACGCGTTGGAGGCGAATGGTAATAGGCTGGTTGGGTGTTATAAGTGTGATAGGCGGTAGCGGGTTAAGAATATCTGGAAGGTGAGGGTTGGTATGTAAGTGGAGGTGTCTGGTATGAGAGTGGAGATTTTGGACCTTGGGCCACCATTACTGCCCCTACTTCTTTCTTCTTTGATACACCCCCTGACTGCAATGCTTTGTTCGTGGCCTGTAGTGCCTCGAAATTGGTCACCATACCGCTCTTGATTCCTTCTTCAGTCCTTTGTCCGAGTTTGATGATGTCGGATAACTTGTGATTTTCGATGACCATTAGCCTTTCATAGTATTGGGGATCCTGGGCCCTGATGAAGAATTTGTTCATCTTCTCTTCTTCTAGTGCTGGCCTGACTTTTGCTGCTTCTGACCTCCATCGAGTAACATACTCGCGGAAAGTCNCCTTAGCATCATGAATTTATACATGTTATTGTCTTGCCACTTGAGCTCCTTTATCCGTAATATGTGTAAGGATTGGGGCCTTAGGTCTATGTTTTAGCACGAAGGTTAATTCCGCGCGATTGATATGATGTTGGCACGATGAGTATTTCCGTGTGATTTGAAATGAGATTGACTTGTTGGTTGTTACCGTGCGAAAGGAAAAGAAGTTGGATTTCTGTTTCGATTACTCAATCGTTAAGTACTTACATGCCCTTACTTTGGTGTCTATTAATGTTTTTTTTCTTTATGATACTTTCCGTCCAAGTTTCTTACATAGTTACCTCTGTGATCTCCGTTTGGCCTGTTACAGTTATAGCTATGTCTTTACCTTATTTGTTACTATTACACCTATGTTTTTTACTTGATTTACTTCTGCTACATGTTCTCTTCGAATACAACAGCAGAAATGGGGGCAACATATCCAGCAGACTTTAATATTTCATACAGTTGGTCAATGGGTTCAACAATAGGGGTATATTTTCTGTGTGGCCTGCGATCGAAATTGGGTCTGGTTTTTGATAGTTTTGACGCGTTGGAGGCGAATGGTAATAGGCTGGTTGGGTGTTATAAGTGTGATAGGCGGTAGCGGGTTAAGAATATCTGGAAGGTGAGGGTTGGTATGTAAGTGGAGGTGTCTGGTATGAGAGTGGAGATTTTGGACCTTGGGCCACCATTACTGCCCCTACTTCTTTCTTCTTTGATACACCCCCTGACTGCAATGCTTTGTTCGTGGCCTGTAGTGCCTCGAAATTGGTCACCATACCGCTCTTGATTCCTTCTTCAATCCTTTGTCCGAGTTTGATGATGTCGGATAACTTGTGATTTTCGATGACCATTAGCCTTTCATAGTATTGGGGATCCTGGGCCCTGATGAAGAATTTGTTCATCTTCTCTTCTTCTAGTGCTGGCCTGACTTTTGCTGCTTCTGACCTCCATCGAGTAACATACTCGCGGAAAGTCTCTGTTGGTTTCTTCTTGAGATTCTGTATGTAGAAGACATCTGGTGCATTCTCTGTGTTATACCTGGATCGATCCATGAAGTCTGATGCCATTCTTACCCAATTAACCCATTTCTTGGGGCTTTGACTGATATACCAAGATAGAGCATCTCACGTGAGACTCCTCATCAACAGCTTCATGCGAATCCTTTTATCTTTTCCAACACCCACGAGCTTATCACAGTATGTTCTCAAATGTACTTTCTGGTCACTTATTCCGTCAAACATTTCGAAATTAGGAGGTTTGTAACCCTCCGGCAGTTCCACGTTTGGCTGAATGCACAGATCCTCATAATTCAGACCTTCAATTCCTTTGCCTCCTTCGACACCCTGGACTTGGCTTGTGAGCTTCTTGAGCTCTTCAGCCATGTTCTTAATGAGCAGGTCCTTCTCGGCAAATTCTAGAGCGTATGATGTTGGTTGAGTAGAGTGAGGTAAGGTTTCCACATATATGGGATTATTTTGGTGGGTGCCGCGGGTTGGACCGTAGTGGTGATCGTTAGTGGAGTTTTGCGGATCAGGGATAGGTTGTGGGGTATTCTGGGGAGTATGGTAGGTGGTTTACGGGTACTGAGTAGGAAGATGTTGGCGTTGAGGAGGAATGGGTACCGGTGGAGGATTAGGATTTTGGGGAGGAGTTGCATACTGATGGGATGCGAGAGGATTTTGTGGACCTTGGTTTGGTGTATTTTGAGGAGGTGCTGGGTTTTGAGCATTTTTTTGGTTGACATCTGAGACATTTAGGGTGAGGGAGAGGTTTGCCAAGTTGCGGACCTGCTCAAGTTCTCCTTGTAACTCCAGTATTTTCTGTTCCAATCGTAGGACCAAATCATTTTGGGTCGGAGTACTCCGACCGTCTGAAGTTTCAATATTTTCAGCATTTTCTTTTCGGATATCGCTCAGATCATCTATCTTAGCTTTTCCTTTGCTTTTCGGATTACTCGGAGGAGGAGGAGGTGGAGGGCCTCTAGATCTGGTGTGATATGCTGACGATGCCAGTATGTGCGAACCAACCTTAGGGGATGGGAATAATCAAGATAAAGAAAAACAAAGGTAGACAAGTCAGTAAGGATTCTAACAAATGTTTGCAGGACACATATTGCCGAAACATAAATTCGCGTCCTATTTTAGGGAACATCGTGCCCGAGGTAGGCCTAGTGACAAGTAAATTTGGAGAGATTTAATGCTGATAATTGCCTCATTTCATTAATAAATAGGACGAACCTAAAAACGATGATAAATAAATAAGTCACTAATGGCATTTGCCTTATTACATTCGAATTCCATAACGACTCTAGAAAAGCAAATAATCCTAATCTCCTTGCTCCCAGAGGGTCCTTCTCCAGGCTTGGCCTTCTTGGCCCCATCAATCAGATTTCCCAGGTCGCGCATGTCCAGCAGTTCCGGACCACGCCGAACATGGGGACTTCGTGCCTCATTTTCTGCAAAAATAAACAGAGTTAGACCCTTCTCCCCTCCGAATTCGACTACTTACACATTAATGATTATCATCTCGGCATTTTATCTCTCCAAATAATACACATATCGTGATTGCATCCATTGGGATTAGGAAATCCCGGTGGACTTTGGATAAGGCTTTCTTAGAGGGTTATTATGTGGACAATATATTAACCCGGCTAGGTTTGACCATGCTGCATGTACAATTAATCAAAGTAAGGTTTCTATAGAGGTCTAGACTGGTACCCTCAAGTGGACAACTTGAGGGGGAAAGACACGGAACCGTCGACTGCACCGCTGATCGACTAGTTTTACCGCAAATAAGCCTTTTCGAATTTAAAGGGTGATATATAGGAAGGGCGCAAACACTTATCAAACGATGCTAGAGAATTTGATTACGCACGAGTGGAATATGATGTTGAGCATGATTTATGCAACAATAAATAGCATGTTGCCATGTATTTGCACATTAAAAAAGATAAATGCGGTAATAATTGAAAGACGTTTAAGAAAGAAAACAAGGAGACAAGTCAGTTTTTGTAGTAGAGGAAATCATAAATGCTTGAACATAAGCAATTGAATCCAGATAAAGGGGAAAGGGAAAGGGTGCGCACGTATTAACAGAATAAAGTATGCTTAAGACTAATTCACAAAAAACAAGTTTGTTATGGTAAGAGCCTAATCATCCCCAACAGAGTCGCCATGCTGTCGCGCCCCTTTTTTCTCGTGAAATTGGGTGTCGACATTTTTGGGACAACTCCTTTCCTTTTGGGATTGGGATTAGAAGAGTCGCCACCTAACGGATTAAGGTGCGTTAGGGCACCTAAAGCAAATAACTCATGAAACCGGTTTACATCACCAGAGATTGGGTAATGGCTCGAAATCACCTCGAAGGAAAGGTGTTAGGCACCCCTCGAGGTCCACAACGGTGGGTCCCGGCCAAACTCAATTAAGCGAATTAGTCTTATGGGAAAATAAACTATTTAGACAAATAGACAATTACTTTAAAACAAGAATTAAAGGGGTCCTACATTTTTTAGCCTATAGGATCATTTCCATGCAATACTTGGTAACTTCCCCCAAATTGGGGTGTTACGCATAGCATTAGCGCACAGGTCCTCATCTCCTTTACTACCCGATTACTATTTTTCAGTTGTTACCTAAGCGTTCTAGTAGCTTCTAGTGCGTACCTTATGCGTGCACTACCCGTCCCTTACCTATGGTCCTGGAGGTGTTTAGGACCTCTACTTTGGATAGTTCTAGACTCACCTATGTTGCTTAAAAATGAGAAAGCTAAGCGACAAACAAAAGTTCATATAGGACTGTCACATAAGGAGCAATTAAAGGGGCTCATGTTAACCTCCACAAATAGCCAACCAATGCATGCAATTTAAACAAACAAATTTTATAGTTTAGGATCCTATAGGCAGGACATCTAGATGAGCATGAACCAAATATATATAACAACTTTATTAAAGTGAGCAGTGATTCCTATCAGCTTGCCTACAGGTTTGTTAATACTCTGTATCTAGGCACGTTTTCAAACAGCAAGAAATCACAATATTAGTCCCAAGACTTCTTTAATTACCCTATCAGTTTGCCTAAGTAATGCCGGGCAGAATCCTATAGACATGGTATCTAAACAGTTAATTAGAGACTACAGTTTATAAACGGGTCACTGATTTTAATAGGCAAATTTTATTTCTTTAAATCCAAGAGGCATGCTTTCAAATTTCTGTATATATTTAAACTCCTATATGCAAAACTCTAAATGTTGACTTGGTTTGAGTTTCTATTAGCAGGATTCCTGAGTTTACAAACTGATTTTACCATATAGGCATGATATCTATTAAATGTACGTGGCCAGAATTCTTTAAGCACTTTACCAGGAAAATCATTATTCAAACAGATAGGATCCTATAGACATGGTTACTAATGCATGTAAAAATGCGCATGGATTCTATGGACATGATTTCTAATGCAAGAGTCAATGAATAAGATTTCTAGCATGCGAGTAAAGTACAGAACCAAGCAATCAGAAAGTCCTATAGACATGATCTCTAAACAGGTAGTAACACTCGCATGATCGCCAATAAACCTATAGGCAGAATTTCTACCGAAGCTCCACACAGAGATATAGAAACCCCCCCCCCCCCCAACTTTTACTAACAACCCCAAATCTGTTTATTACAGAAATTATTATAGCAAAAAATGAATAAACTATATAACAGTATCTATAACATTATAGGGAGCCTTAGCAGGCCCAATATAAACCTGAGAGCCAGGACTTCAACATAACAGTCTTGAAACAGTAGCAGAGGTCCACAACACCTTGAGCCAGGCCTCCAGTATGTCAAAGTTTCCAAAGAGCCTCAAAGACCCCGGGCAATGCTCACACTGGATCCACACATTCAACATAGAATTTATAAGGGATTGGAAAACCAGCTCCAATGTGTCAGAGTTCAAAGGAGTCTCAGGGACCCTAGGCAGTGTTCACACTGGAGGTGGTAGGAACCTAGATAGCTAAGAGTAGAAGTTTGAAAAATAGTATATATAAGGGGTAGGGGGATAACTTTAGAAAATAGTTTGATTTTTAGGAACAAACAGGTTCAATTTACGAGACTACAAACAGGACAGAATCAATATTTATCATATTGATATTAGTTCAGACATGGATGATATACTAGTAGTTAAAGCAATCACAACAAAAGCAGGGGTACTTGAATTACAAACAGAATTGACCTCACATTGTTGGCAATACCTAAAACCTGTTCTAAATAGGGAGCATACAACTGAATCTATCAAGGTTTCATATTACTAAAGATTACTTAGTTTATTAATTATCACTAGGTGAGACCATATAGGCATGTATTGAACAGAAACATGTTGAAATCTGAAATAACTAACCAAACAAACACATAGTATAGGGTAGCAGGGACTAAAACATACTAGTCTATGAAAGAAGTAAACAGAAATCATGGGCCAGACATGCTAAGGTGAACTAACCACACAAGCATATAGGACATAGTAGATTAACAGGAATTAAGGCATACTAGTTACAAAGAAAGCAAATAGGAAACGTATGGCAAACATAAGCATATCGAGGTTTGAAGTGAATTAATCATATAATCACATGGAACAGAACAAGATAACAAAAACTAAGGCATAACAGTTGAGAAAGAGATGTGTTGATACCCAATTTTTCCTCATAATATTTTTGAATTGCAAATATACTTTTAAAACTATGCGTTAGCATCAATGGGTATTTTCCCATAATTATGACGTCGTTAAATTAATTTATTTCAATATTTTCTTCATATAAATAATTATAAAATTGCATCACAAATGAATTTAGAACATGTCTTGATTTAATATTACTATTACGGTCCTATTAAGTCCAAATTATTTCATAAATAGCCAAATTGGCACCATTTGGCTATAATTGCAATAACTTTGCAATTATAGCCCATGCGTACATATTTATATTATTTTACCAGAAATTAGTCATTTACATTTTTAAATACTAAATGACTATTTTAAAAACATTTCCATGCATGAAATCCATTTTTTTATAATTAGTAATTACTTTACAAATTATTTTTAATTGATTGTTTGGGGTATTTAACAAATAGCCTCTTATATTCAAATTTTAACCCTTTTTATACCAGCCCAAAACCCCCTAGGCCCAATATGTATTCACCCGACCCAAACCCCTTGGCCAATCCTGGCCATTGATCATTTTGATCAACGGTCCAGGACTCCCCTGCCATAATTAAACCAGATGACCCCCTAAACCTCTCATTATCTCCCATTTTCTGCCGCCCTTTCGTTCCCTCGTCTCTCAAAAGTTCTCTAACAAACCCTAACTCACCCTCCTCGTCACTCATCTACTGCCATTCATGGTGGTTTCTCACCACCACCAGGCCTCTAATGGCCTCTCCTATGCCGGTACGCCATCTCTAAGGTCCTCGAGGGACCATGGTCAGTCCGCTTACACAAGTGGCCCTTTCTTGCCCGTTTCAAGCTGTTTTGGTTCGATTTCGAGTAAGATATTCCTATTTTGCCTTAAACCTATGGATTTCTAGGCCTATTTTCGAACAACTTCCCATTTTCCTAAACTAGGGTTTCCTGAAAATCTCTTTCTTCAAAACGTTTTGCTAATTTTAAGTATTTAATCTTTCACTTTTATGTGTTTTTTTGGACTGATTTCCAAGAGTTTGCTTCGACCCTAACTAGTTTATGCTAAAACCCTAATTTTCTTATGTTTTTGCTTCGATTCTGAGTCTTTCCGAGCTACTTGTTACATTGTTTGTGCAATGCTTTGACACTCATGATTTCCCCCTTTAGTCTAATTCAGTATCTTGTGACTTTTACCCTAGTTCATCTCTACCGGGATTTCTGAGTCGATCCTTTGGCAAATTTATATGTGTTTATGAAGTTTTATTTAGCTTACTCGTCTATTTGTGGAAAACTGATATTTTTTCTCTCTTTAAATTAGTACCACTTTGGATTTTGATTTATTGATTTTTCTGGTTAAAATTTATGTGTTGATTCTTGATTTATACCCTTGTTTACGACTTTAACTATTCCCCTTACCTTATTGCCTGTAATGTTACTGATTCTTCACGATTATTTCCTTAATTAAGCTCCTGTTCATTTACCCCTTTACTTAGGTCTGATTTGATTTTCTTTCCTTAAGTGACTCCTGTCCTTTAACCGTTGAGTAGTTATCCTTAATTAAAGGAAGACTACGCTGACTTCGTGTGTGATTGATTTTGTAATTTCCCTGATTGCTGAGTTTTGATTTCTTTACCTTACTCTGCTCCGCTCCTAAACTGCTATATATACTCTCCTCTACTCTCGGTTCAAGATATGAACATTAGTTCACCATTACTCTTGCACTCTAAAAAAACTCTCTCAGTTCTTCCTGCTACTTGTGATCTTCATTAGTGTTGCCAGCCGTACGCCAAGGCTAGAAATTGCACAACACCTGTCTTACCTCTTGTGTTCTCTTTCCCTAACTAGTATGCCTCTGATTAAATTTTAGAATCTAAACACTATGTGTTTCATTACTGCCTTAGTTCATCAGTCATGAGTTAATTTTCTGCTCCTGTCTACTGTCTATCCAGCATGCCTAATATTGTCTTGTTCAATATGTGATTAGCATGCCTCAACTTTACTTACCTATCTACTGTTTATCTAGCATGCCTAATACTGCCTTGTTCAATATGTGGTTAGCATGTCTCAATGATACTTGTTTGTCTACTTTTTGTCTAGCATGTCTAAATCTTGTTTTGCTCAGTGTGTGGTTGGCATGTCTACATTATGAATGCTTGCTGGTGTTTTGCCTAGTCTGTTCATTTAAGTCCTTTCCTACTCTGCTTTGCTAAGTCATCTAGTCTCTCAAGGCAACTCTAGTTGTGTGTTTGAGGTTTATGTGTTCTCAACATCTTTGCTCCATGCCTCAATCACTTACCCTTATAACTAACATAGTAATCATGTGTATCTGTTTGCTTCTGTGTTCCACTATACACTAAGGTGTATTCTATGTATCCCCAACCCCCATCTCCTTGTTTGAAACCTGCTTGCCAAGTGTTTCTTAATATGTTTGTTTTGTGATTTGTGAGTTGATTTCAAAGTGTTTTCATACTTTTCTCAAGCTGTTTTACTACCAAACTAGTACTGGTTTTTTCAGAAGATCTATTCACTCCTAAGATTCCTCTCTATGCTGTTTACCAAAACCTTTTCAAATCATGTCAAACACTCTCACTTATTCTTAGGTTATTAAGTCTGCCCCTCTGGTATGTGTACTGCTTAGAGGTCCTTGAGATCTCTCTGAACTCTGGCATATTAGGGCTGGCTCTTCCACAATGCACCTAAATCAGTCTTAGTGAGAAAGGTCTGGGTGTGAGCACTGCTCGGGATCCTTGAGGTCCTTAGGGAACTACTGAAGGCCTGGAACACCAGGATTTGCTTTGGGCCTACTTCAGGCTCCCTATAGCTTAATTTATAGTTTATTTATGTAATTTTTATTCAATCATTGGTCTGTAATAATTAATTTTAAATAGATATTGGGGTGACTAGTGAAATGGGAGGGTAGCTGTATGGTACTATGGGTAAAACGGGGTAGAAAACATGCTATAGGCTTTATGTTCTGCAAATTTGCATTAGAATCCATGTTCTAGGACGGTTTGTTCATTTGCATTTAAACCATGATGATCTTGTGCATTAGATAACATGATTTTAGGACCTTTATGTTTATGGATTCAGCATACTACATGCCACATATCACTATTCGATGCTTTAATTTTGCAAGTGTCTTGTCACATAGAGATCCTGCTCCTAGGCTAACAACCTTGTCTTAATAAAGCTGGCATTTCTGTGTGCATTAGATACCATGTCTTTTAGGAACCCTATTTGCATTTCGCTTGACATGTCTATTTCGATTGAAATAAGTAACTGGCTATGAAAAGGTCTAATCAGCCTTACACATAGGCATTATGTCTCTAAATGCAAGTTGATATAAGATACCTGTTACAACCTGTATCGCCAAGATCAACATGCTCATAGGTTAGACGATTTCAACTATTCAAACAGTTCCTGTAATTGTGATTGCATACAATCCCACACCTAGGCAAGCCTTAGGTAATCAGTCTCTCTCTATATATAAACTGGAAACTGCGTTTGATTATGTTAAACTGTTTAAGCTTAACAGCCATTAGGCAAACTGGTTAGGATTCTGTCACTTTCCTTATGCATATCCTAAATCTATAACATTCATCTAGATATCATGTTCTTAGGATTTCTGAACTTCTTCAAAATCTATGTTTTAGACGTGCTGTTTGTTTGCCTACATACATGCGGAGGTAAATATGAGCCTTCTAACTATTTGTCCCTATTTGCTTGTCCTACATGTTATTTGCTTGTCGCCTAGATTTTCACCTTTTAAAACCTTAGGTTGTCGAGAACTGTCAAAATTTAGAGGTCCTAAATTCCTTCAGGACCATAAGGAAGGGACGGGTAGCAGCACGCTTAGAGTTCGTTGATTAAACTCGCTTATAACCACTAAGGGGAGGGCAATGGGTCGTAAAAGGATATGATGACCTGTGCGCTAATGTCACATGTAGCCCCTCTCCCCGAGGAGTGATTACCGGGCACTGCATGGGTATGATCCTGTAGGCCAATCAAATTAGGACTTCCTTTTTCTCAATTCCTATATGTGTTTAAATTCTCTAAACTTCCTTTTCTTTACCTATACATGTGTAAGCTGTCCAAACCTCTTTATCTTCATTATCTAAACTTCCTTGATCATATATGCATTTAGATGGGGAAAGCTACGTTATTTCCAAATACTTGCTTACTTGTTAATTGACTAATTCATATAGTTTAAGTTCAGCCGGGACCCACCGTTGCGGACCGCGAGGGGTGCCTAACACCTTCCCCCCAAGGTTCTTTCGAGCCCTTACCCTAATCTCTAGTAATGCAAACTAGTTACATGAGTTAATCGCTCTATGTTCCCTAACGCACCATAATCATGCTCAATGAGCCCTTTCCAAATACTTGACAACGTGCTATTTATTGTTGCATAAATCATGCTCAACATCATATTCCACTCGTGCGTAATCAATCCCATCACAATGCTTGATGAGTGTTTGCGCTCTTCCTATATATCATCCTTTAAATTCGGAAAGGTATTTTTGCGGTAAAACTAGTCGATCAGCGGTGCGTTCGACGGTTCCGTGCCTTTCCCCCTCAAGTTGTCTGCTTGAGGGTCCCAGTCTAGACCTCTATAGCAGCCTTACTCTGATTAATTGAACATGCATCATGGTCAAACCTAGCCGGGTTAATATGTTGTCCGCATAATAACCCTTTAAGACAAGCCTCGTCCAAAAGTCCATCGGGTTTTTCACAAATCCCAACGGACGTAATCACGATTGTGTGCATTAATTTGGAGAAATAAGTGCCAATATGCTAATCATTACTGTATAAATAGACAAACCTAGAGGGGGGAAAGGGGGCCTAACTCTCTATTGTTTTGCAGAAAATGAGACATGAAGTTCCCATATTCGGTATGGTCGGTAGTATTCCTCCACTTTTGATAGATTGGTGGAGAAATATTCCCTCAAGTGACCATAATCATGTGAAGAGAGTCTTAGGGAATTTGCCATCACTATTGGATCTTCAACCGAACAAGATGCTAATCGAGGCTGCCACTCTGTTTTACGATAAGGAAAGGGCTGTGTTCCATTTTGGAGACATAGAAATGACTCCCCTTCTAGAAGAAATAGGGGGATTTGCTGGGTTGCCTTGGGATAGCCCCGGTCTGCTAGCACCTAAAAATCGCACCACTAGAGGGTTCCTTAAGATGATGGGGTTGAAGAAAAATGATGATTTGGAGTGCCTGAAAAACTCCTACATACCTTTTGATTTCCTTTATGAAAGATACGGTCACAGTAGCTCTTACCGTATTTTGATGATGAGTTTTCAATCATCTCTTTGGGCTGGGTTTATCGAAGGGTCTTTGTGTTTATTGTGTGCTTCTTGGGCATGCTAGTATTCCCAATTCAAGGGGATAGAATCCATACTAGGTTGGCCATGGTGGCCAAAACTTTGATGGACGGCATCAAGGGGCAGACATATACTAGTGTCCCTATGATCATTGCAGATATGTACAGGGCTTTAGAACGCCGTCAAAAAGGGGTTCAAATTCTTTGAGGGTTGCAACTTACTATTACAAGTCTGGCTATTAGAATATCTCCAAAGGGGCCAATACCGCCAAAAGTTTCCACGAAGGCCGTGGAATGACCACATAGCCTTCCATCACCCTAAAAGGATAACTTACATTCCAGACATGTTCGATCAACCTAAGGATGCTGTAAGGTGGGTACATTTTTTGAACAAGCTGACTGAAGACCAGGTTCAGTGGATGTTCGAGTGGTTCCCCACTGATGAGTTCATCATAAGATCCAGAGATGTCCCGCATTTGGTGCTGATTGGGTTGAGGGGGATATATCCTTATGCTCCTCTCAGGGTTATGAGACAGGCAGGCAGGAGACAGGTCGTACCACGGGTCGCCAAGATAAGTCACTTCATAGCTGATTTTGAGGGTGACGCCATCCCATATAAGAACGAAGCACAATATATGTGGACTTTGAAGATTATTGTGGAGAAGGATACCATCGAGCCGGACAGATACCATGCGGGCCACTCATTCTTTTACCCCTCATGGTTGGATGATAATGTACAAGAGTCTTTGAGCCAAGGGTTGGTCCAGGAAACAGGGTCATAGATGAGTTTGCTGAAGCAGAGGTGAAGTACAACAGGCCGCGGAAAAGAGTTCGAGAGTCTGAGGCTGAGCATATGGCACAACATAAGGCCGATATGGAAATAATCAACGAGTGGAAAGAAAGAGCTATTAAATCCAGCGAGAGGCTAGAATATCTGTAGTACAGTTTAATGGAATTGGAAAGGAAGATAAGGAAGAGGGTCACCGACTGTCAGAACGCTGAAGGAAATGAAGGAGGGCATTTGGCAAGGGCATTCCTACTACTGAACCTGCACGAGCTGGGAGAGTTGATCGACAGCAGCATCCGGTATGGAGAGGGTCCTTCTGGGACCAAGTAGATTAGTTACTTTCTTTCCATTTTAAATGCAATAAGGCCAAGTGACATTAGCAACATTTAGTGTCGTTTTGAGGCGTTTATTTTTACATTAATGAAATGAAGCAATTATTGGAACTGAATTTTTCCAAATTTATTTGTCGCTAGGCCTACCCCGGGCAGAACAAGGTTCCCAAATTAGGATGCGAATTTACATTCCTGCAATATGTGTTTAAATACTACAAATATTTCAGAATCCTTTCTGACTTGTTTACCTTTTTGTTTTTCTTTATTCTTTATTCCCATCCCCTAAGGTTGGTTCGCTCATACTGGCATCATCGGCATATCACACCAGATCTAGAGGCTCTCCACCTCCTCCTCCTCTAAGTAATACAAAGAGCAAAGGGAAAGCTAAAATGGACGATTTAAGTGGTATTCGAAAAGAGAATGTGAAAAATGCAGAAACTTCAGACGGTCGGAGTACTCCGACACCAAATGATTTAGTTATAAAGTTGGAATAAAAGATACTGGAGCTACAGGGAGAGCTTGAACAGGTCCGTAACTTGGCAAACCTATCCCTCACCCTGAATGTCCCCGACACCAATCAACAAAACACCAAGAACCCAGCACCTCCCCAAAATACACTGAACTAACACCCACAAAACCCTCCTGCACCACATCAATATGCAACCCCACCTCAAAATATCAATCCCTTACTGATACCAACTCCGCCACAACACCACCATCAACCAGTTCAATACCCACCAACCCACTTATCACACTCCCCAGATGACACCACAACCCATTCCCGATCCTCAAAACTCAACCAATGACCATCACTACACCCAAGTCCCTGGCACTCACCAAAACAACCTTATATATGTGGAAATCGTACCTCACTCTACTCAACCAACTTCCTATGCACTAGAATCCGCCGAGAAGGACCTGCTCATCAAGAACATGGCCGAAGAACTCAAGAAATTGACAAGTCGGGTTCAGGGTGTCGAAGGTGGCAAAGGAATAGAAGGTTTGAACTATGAAGACCTATACATACAGCCAGATGTAGAGCTGCCAGAGGGGTACAAACCTCCCAAGTTCGAGATGTTTGACGGTACAGGTGATCCTATGGTTCATCTGAGGACCTATTGTGACAAGTTTGTCAGGGTCGGAAAGGATGAAAAGATCCGGATGAAGCTTTTCATGAGGAGTCTTACAGGAGATGCTTTGTCCTGGTACATCAGCCAGGATCCTAAGAAATGGTCCAACTGGGTGAGTATGGCATCAAATTTCACGGACCGATTCAGGTTCAACACAGAAAATGCACCAGATGTTTTCTACATTCAGAATCTTAAGAAGAAACCCACCGAGACTTTTCGCGAGTATACTACTCGATGGAAGTCATAAGCGGCCAAGGTCAGGCCATCTTTAGACGAGGAACAAATGAACAAGTTCTTCGTCAGAGAACAAGATCTGCAATATTACGAAAGGTTGATGGTTATTGAAAATCATAAATTCTCTGATATCATCAAACTTGGAGAAAGAATCGAAGAAGGCATCAAAAGCGGGATGGTAACAAACTTTGAGGCATTACAGGCCACAAACAAGGCATTATAGTCAGGAAGCATATCAATAAAGAAAGACGTTGGGGCAGTAATGATGGCTCAAGGCCCGAAATCTCTACTTACATATAAGACACCTCCACCCACATATTAAACACCTCCACCCACATACCAACCACCACCACCTACATATCAACCATCATCTCCCAGATATTCCCAACCACTGTCTATCATACCTATAATTCCCAACCATCTCATTTCTAGTCACCTCCAACTCGCCAAAATTACCCAAGACCACGACATAATTTTGACCGCAAGCCACCCAGACAATACACCGCAATTGCTGAACCCATCGACCAGCTTAATGAAAGGTTGAAAGCCGCTGGTTACGTCATCCCTGTACCCGCTATGGTATTAGAGAATCCATCCCAATGGGTCAATCCAAAAAAACTTGTGCATACCATTCCGGTATGAAAGGGCACACCATTGACGAATGTCGAACATTGAAAGATAAGATCCAGAAACTGATTGACAACAAGGTTATACAGGCAAAAGAAGCTGCACCCAATGTTCGCAACAACCCTCTCCTGGATCATAGGGGTGGTGGGATACATGTGATAGAGATGGACGAAGAATGGGATCCTGAGGGGTCAATTTTCGAGAAGGCAATGACTTTAAACCCTCAGTCACACTTACCCCTATTATAGTACAAACTCAGTCACCTATCGAGGTTGAGGTAGCTGCATCAGTTCCATTTGAGGTAGAGGTAGCTCCACCTGTGGCCACCCCTGTTCCATTTGAAGTAGAAGTGCCCGCACCTTTCACAGTGACAGTATCAACCACACCTCCTTTTAATTCAAAAGCAATACCCTGGGATTACATTGCCGAAGCTAGGCGAAAGGGAAAGGAAACGATGGAGGAATCCGATGCTGCACAAGGAATGACTAGGACCGGAAGAATCTATACACCTGAATACTTGGGAGGACCAAGTAAGGATGCCACTACCAAGCAGCATGTCATTGAAACAGGACCAGATGACCTTTGGAAGAAAGTACAAGCAAGGGAATATTCCGTCATTGATCACTTGAACAAAACCCCAGCTCAGATATCCATCCTATCACTGTTACAAAATTCAGAGGCGCACAAGAACGCTTTGATGAAGGTGTTGAGTGAAGCTTACGTGCCCAACAATATCACCTGCGGAGAGATAGCCAACATAGTAGGGCAGGTACTGGAAAGTCATAAAATAACCTTCCACGAGGATGAACCACCGCCTGAAGGATTGAATCACAACCGAGCATTGCATATCATGGTACAATTTGAAGACAAATTCATCGCCATGGTCTTGATTGATGGAGGTTCAAGCCTCAACATTTTTCCGCTAGATACTCTGAAAAGATTGGACAAAGGTTTTCATGAAATACGGGCAGGAAGCATGAACGTGAAAGCCTTCGATGGGTCTCAAAGGGTCACGATTGGGGAAATTAATCTTTGTCTGCAGATGGGGCCAACTTGGTTCAACGTTGAATTCCAAGTGCTTGACATATCAGCTTCATACAATCTTCTGTTGGGCCAACCATGGGTACATGCCGCTGAGGCTATGGCTTCCACATTACATCAAGCTCTGAAATTCGAATGGAACTATCAGGAGGTGATCATTCATGAAAATGGGAGTAACCCTATTTACACCAGTCAAACCACCCTAGTTATCGGGAACAGAAGAAGGCTAGGAGGGGAAACATATCATCACATCGAACATGTCAATGCCATTAAGAAAGAAAAATGGTGGAGTAGCAAAATAGAGAGCATACTGGAATGGTCTGGGTATGAACCCAGCAAAGGGCTCGGGAAGAATCTCCAGGGTATTACTAAACCGATACAACTGAAGGGTCATAGTACTACTTTCGGGCTCGAATACCAGTACACATGGCAAGAGTATAATTATTGGTCATCTCCATTGCGTGGACCTTATTACCCTCTCGAGCAACCAGTGCCACATCTGGATCAAGCTTTTTATCAAGCTGATACAATATGGGGAGCCGCAGAAGAAAAAGGATTAGCTGGGCTGAGGAATCTGTTCTTGGAGGATGAAGACATAGACTATAGTGCAATAATTGAGAAGGAGGAAGAGGAAGAAGGCCTCACTATTCAGACTGTGGAGAAGGGAGATGTTCTAGGGAACTGGACCGCCACACCATCTAGGGCCCGTCGAGTCCCTGGCTAGCTTGGCATATTTTATTTCTATAGCCATTCTAGGCATTTAAGATTTTCAGTAATTTTGTTTGAAAGACTTTCTTGTTTCAAAATAAATGCTCGATTCATCGAGCCGTACTTGTCTGGATGTTTTTTTAGCTTTAATTAAATGCATTGCTCTTTATTATTCATTATTATTTTCTACCTTTTTTCTTTCTACTGCGTTATTATTACTTTTCCTGATGAGCCGATGACATGTAATGAGGCAACACAATATGAGGGTAGTGATTCGGATAAAGAAGACAAAATACCCGAGGAAGTTGTTAGGGAGGTTGTAAACTTTGAGAATAAGCCTAAGTCCAACCTGGACGAAACCGAAGCAGTAAATTTGGGAGACGCCGAGACCGTCAAGGAAACTCGCATCAGCATTCACTTATCGCCGAAAGAGAAAGAGGAGTACATTCGTTTATTAAAGGAATATGAGGACATTTTCGCATGGTCGTATGATGACAGACCGATTTAAGCACGTCCATAGTGGCTCACAAGTTGCCTGCTAATCCCATGTGTCCGCCAGCAAAGGAGAAACTTAGAAAATTCAAACCAGATATGAGCTTGAAAATCAAGGAGGAAGTTACTAAGCAGATCAAAGCCAAAGTTCTCAGGGTAGTTGAGTACCCAACCTAGTTAGCCAACATTGTGCCAGTTCTGAAGAAGGATGGGAAGGTTAGAGTATGTGTTGACTATCGAGATTTAAACAGAGCAAGTCCCAAGGACGACTTTCCACTACCAAACATACACATCCTGATTGATAATTGCGCCAAGCAGGAACTCCAATCCTTTGTAGATTGCTTCGCGGGTTATCACCAGATCTGGATGGATGAAGAAGACGTAGATAAAACAACTTTTATTACACCATGGGGGGTATACTGCAACAAGATGATGCCATTTGGTCTAAAGAATGCTGGGGCTACCTACATGAGAGCCATGACAACCATCTTCCATGATATGATACACAAAGAAATAGAGGTATATGTGGACGACGTCATTATCAAATCTAAGAGGGCCGCAGATCACCTAGAGGACTTGAGAAAGTTCTTTGACAGGTTAAGGAGGCACAACGTAAAATTGAATGCCACAAAGTGTGCATTCGGGGTTCCCGCAGGAAAGTTACTGGGATTCATTGTCAGTCGTCGAGGGATCGAGCTGGACCCGTCTAAAGTTAAGGCTATTTAGGAGTTACCACCACCTAGGAGCAAAAAGGACGTGATGAGCTTTTTAGGATGTCTCAACTATATCAGTCGCTTCATAGCACAGTCCACAGTCATATGTGAACCCATCATCAAGATGCTGAGGAAAGATGCTGAAACAAGCTGGACCGAGGACTGTCAGAAAGCTTTCGACAAAATCAAGGAGTACCTGTCCACACTACCAGTCTTGGTCCCGCCAGAGCCAGGACGGCCTTTGTTACTCTATCTATCTGTATTGGATGGAGCCTTCGGATGTTCTGGGATAACATAACAAGACAGGGAGAAAGGAGCAAGCCATATACTACTTGAGTAAGAAGTTCACACCTTACGAAGCACGGTACTCTCTGCTGGAACGCACTTGCTGTACGTTGACATAGACAGCCCAGAAGTTGAGGCATTACTTCTGCGCCTATACCACGTACCTCATATCCAGGATAGACCCTTTGAAGTACATATTTCAGAAACCCATGCCAATTGGGAAGTTAGCCAAGTGGCAGATACTGTTGAGTGAGTTCGATATCGTCTATGTAACTCAAAAGGTGGTCAAAGGACAGACATTGGCACACCGTCTTGCTGAAAATCCTGTAGAGGAGAATACGAACCCTTGAAAACGTATTTTCCTGATGAAGAGGTGTCATTCGTAGGAGAGGACATTACCAAAGCATACGACGGGTGGAGGATGTTCTTTGATGGAGCCGCAAATTTCAAAGGAGTAGGCATTGGAGCGGTTCTGGTATCAGAAATAGGTCAACATTATCCGGTATCTTCTAAACTCAGATTTCTCTGCACCAACAACATGGCAGAGTTTGAAGCCTGCATACTAGGGCTCAACATGGCAATCGACATGAATATTCAGGAGCTGCTGATCATTGGTGATTCAGATTTGCAAGTGCATCGGGTACAAGGGGAGTGCGCCACCAAGAATTCCAAGATATTGCCATATCTGCACCATGTGCAAGAATTGAGGAAAAGGTTCACGAAGATAGAGTTTCGGCATGTTCCCGGAATACAAAACGAGTTTGCCGATGCTTTAGCCACTTTGTCATCCATGATACAACATCCGGATAAGAATTTCATTGATCCCATCCCAGTGAGAATCCATAATCAATCGGCTTACTGTGCCCACATCGAGGAAGAGACGGATGGAAAACCTTGGTTCCATGACATCAAGGAGTATTTGGCGAAAGGAGAATACTCGGAGCATGCAAACAATACTCAGAAACGCACGCTTCGTAGATTGTCCAATCACTTTTCCATAGCGGAGGAAACTTGTACAGAAGAACTCCTGATTTGGGACTGCTAAGATATGTCGACGCAAAAGAAGCTTCTAAACTACTTGAGGAGATACATGCTGGGACATGCTGCCCGCATATGAATGGTTTCGTCTTGGCCAAGAAGATACATAGGGACAGATACTTTTGGATGACTATGGAGACAAACTGCATCCTGTATGTCCGCAAATGCTACCAATATCAAGTGCATGCCGATATGATAAAAGTGCCGCCAAATGAGCTCAATGCAACAAGCTCACCTTGGCCGTTGGCCGCCTGGGGAATGGATGTCATCGGTCCTATCGAGCCCACCGCTTCAAACGGGCACATGTTTATTCTGGTAGCCATTGATTACTTTACAAAATGGGTAGAGGCTGCATCTTACAAAGCTGTAACCACAAAAGTCATCGCAAACTTTGTCAAAGATCATATTGTTTGTCGATTCGGAGTTCCCGAGTCTATTGTCACTGACAACGCTGCCAATCTCAACAGTGATCTGATGAAAGCCATGTGTGAAACTTTAAAAATCAAGCACAAGAATTCCACAGCCTATAGACCTCAGATGATTGGAGCCGTAGAAGCCGCCAACAAAAACATCAAGAAGATACTAAAGAAGATGGTAGAAAAACACAAGCAATGGCACGAGAAGCTACCTTTTGATCTGTTGGGATACCGCACTACAGTTCGCACATCAACCGGGGCAACCCTCTATATGCTGGTTTATGGTACCGAAGCTGTTATCCCAGCCGAGGTAGTGATTCCTTCTTTAAGAGTCATACAGGAAGCTGAACTCAGCGATGCTGAATGGATAAGGAGCCACTATGAGCAATTGGCCCTTATAGGAGGAAAATAATGAATGCAGTATGTCACGGTCAGCTTTATCAGAACAGAATGTCCAGAGCTTTCAACAAAAGAGTCAAACTAAGACAGTTTGCACCAGGACAGCTGGTGCTGAAGAAGATCTTCACACATCAAGATGAAGCCAAAAGGAAATTCTCTCCCAACTGGCAAGGTCCTTATATGGTTCACAGGGTGCTAACAGGAGGAGCGCTCATACTTGCAGAAATGGACGGAGAAGTCTGGCCAAAACCAATCAATTCAGACGCAGTCAAGAGATACTATGCTTAGACTATTTACATTTCCCCATCTGATGTAATTGAACTACGATTGACCTGATCTCCATTTATAAGGGGATACGTAGGTGTCACGACCCGGATTTCCCACCATCGGGAGTCGTGATGACGCCTACTGTCGGAGCTAGGCAAGCCAAGTATTAAAACATTTTCTGATAACATCACAACAATATAAATAAAACGAGTCATTTAAATAAAAGCGGAAGTCTTAAAAACATAGATAGCTGAAAACCAAATGCGGAAGTTTAACATTTCTCTACCCAAGACTGGTGTCACTAACTCACGAACTACTAAAGAGTGCTAAAGACAAGTCTGAATAGAAGTACAGCAATGTTTGTCTCGGTACAAGGAAAACAAACTAATAACATAGAAGGGACTCCGGCCTGCGGACGTCAGCTAGGCTACCTCGAAAGTCCCTGGACTGAAGTCAGCTCCCGATCAAATCCTACTGCTGAGGCCCAAAAGCTGCTCCTGGATCTGTGCAAAAAGATGCACAGAGTGTAGCATCAGAACAACCGACCCCATGTGCTGGTAAGTGCCTGGCCTAACCCCGGCGAAGTAGTGACGAGGCTAGACAGAGCCTACCAAAAACAACCTGTGCAGATATATATGTATATACAAGTGCAACGAAATAACAACAGAAAATACCAATTAAGGAGGGGAGGGGACATGCTTAGGGAAAATACAGATGAAAACAACTTATCAGAAGTAAACACGAAACTACATCAGATCTCATAATCTATATAAGTGGTCGGCGTGCCACACGATCCCATTTCATAATATATAAGTGGTCGGCGTGCCACTCGATCCCATTTCATAATATATAAGTGGTCGGCGTGCCACACGATCCCAAGAGTTTATACATCATATTTCCTTCTCATTCTCTTCATATCATATAGAACCCATCAATTAACAAGGAAGAGTCACTACAGTATCCCAATTAAGCACAAATAAAGACCCACGGTCATGCTAGACACCGGTGTATAGATACTCGTCACCATGCCTATACACCGTACTCAACATTTAGCAATTAGCAAATAATACTCTAATCATATTCCCTCGAGCCAAAGTTAGATCAAACACTTACCTCGAATGCTCCAAACTCAACTCAAGCCTCTAGTATAGCTTTACCCCTCGAATGCGGCTCCAACTCAGTCAAATCTATGAAATAATGACTTTATAATATCAATAATAGCTAAACAAATCAAACCCAATGCCTAAATATAGATTAGA